>NW_027477227.1:0-87942 GCF_051020955.1 Megalopta genalis
TCTTATTTTGAAATCCATGCGAATCAAATGGTTTAGCTTCAAATAATTGTGATATACATGATTTAGATTCAACTGCATTGCGAAACATACTAGTTAGTCTCAAATCCAAGCGAAACACATGATTTAGCTTCAAATCAATGCGAAGTAGAAGGCTTAGCTTCAAATCCATGCGAAACACATGATTTAGCTTCAAATCAATGCGAAGTAGAAGGCTTATTTTGAAATCCATGCGAATCAACTGGTTTAGCTTCAAATAACTGTGATATACATGATTTAGCTTCACCTGCATTGCGAAACAAACTAGTTAGTTTCAAATCCAAGCGAAACACATGATTTAGCTCCAAATAAATGCGAAGTAGAATGCTTAGCTTCAAATCCATGCGAAACACATGATTTAGCATCAAATCAATGCGAAGTAGAAGGCTTACCTTCGAATCCACACGATACAGATGGTTTAGCTTCAAATACTTGTGATGTACATGATTTAGCATTAACTGCATGCGAAACAAACGATTATCTTCAAATCCAAGCGAAACATATGATTTAGCTTCAAATCAATGCGAAGTAGAAGGCTAATATCCGAATCCACACGAAACAGATTGTTTGGCTTCAAATACTTGTGTTATACATGACTTAGCTTCAACAGCATGCGAAACAAACGTGTTAGCTTAAAATCCATGCGAAGTACATGATTTAGCTTCAATTCAATACGAAGTAGAAGGCTTATCATCGAATCCATGCAAAACAAATGGTTTAGCTTCAAACATTTGTGATATACATGATTTAGCTTCAACTGCATGTGAAACAAACGAGCTAGCCTCAAATCCATGCGAAACACGTGATTTAGCATCAAGTCAACGCGAAGTTGAAGGCTTAGCGTCAAATCCATGCGAAACGAACGATTTAGCTTCACATACTTGTGAATGGAAGTGATATAGCTTGAAATGCAGGCGAAACAAACGAGATAGCTTCAAATCCATGCGAAACAAGTGGTTTGGCTTCAAATACTTGTGATATACATGATTTAGATTCAACTGCATGCGAAACAAACGAGTTAGCTTCAAATCCTAGCGAATCACATGATTCAGCTTCAAATAAGTGCGAAGTAGATGGCTTAGCATCAAATCAATGCGAAATAAATGAGATACCTTCAAATACTTGTGATATAAATGGAATAGCTTGAAAGGCAAGCGAAACAGACGAGTATGCTTCAAATCCAAGCGAAACAAATTATTTAGCTGCAAATCAATGCGAAGTAGAAGGCTTAGCTTCAAATCCATGCGAATCAAATGGTTTAGCTTCAAATACTTGTGATATACATGATTTAGCTTCAACTGCATGCGAAACAAACGAGGTAGCTTCAAACCCAAGCGAAAAACATGATAGAGCATCATGTCAACGCGAAGTTGAAGGCTTAGCTTCAAATCCATGCGAAACGAATCATTTAGCTTCACATACTTGTGAATATAAGTGATATAGCTTGAAATGCAGGCGAAACCAACGTGATAGCTTCAATTCCAAGCGAAACAAATTATTTAGCTTCAAATCAATGCAAAGTAGAAGTCTTAGCTTCAAGTCAACGCGAAGTTAAAGGCTTAGCTTCAAATCCATGCGAAACAAATGTTCAAATACTTGTGATATACATGATTTAGCTTCAACTGCATGCGAAGCAAACAAGTTAGCTTCAAATCCATGCGAAACACATGATTTAGTATCAAATCAATGCGAAGCAGAAGGCTTAGCGTCAAATCCATGCGAAACGAATGGTTTAGCTTCAATTATATGTGATATACGTGATTTAGCTTCAAATGCATGCGAAACAAACGAGTTAGCTTCAAATCCATTCAAAACACATGATTTAGCTTCAAATTCATTCGAAAGACATGGTTTAGCGTACTATTCATGGGAATCAAATGATTTAGCTTCAGATACTTGCGATATAAGTGATATAGCTTCAAATGCAGGCGAATCAAACGTGTTAGCTTCAAATCCATGTGAAACACATGATTCAGATTCAAATCAAAGCGAATTAGATGGCTTCGCTTCAAATCCAAGCGAAACACATTATTTAACTTCAAATCAATGAGAAGAAGAAGGCTTAGCTTCAAATCCAAGCGAAACACTTGATTTAGCTTCAAATCAAAGCGATGCAGATGGCTTATGTTCATATCCATGCGAAACAGATGGTTTAGCTTCAAATACTTGTGATATTCATGATTTAGCTTCAACTGCATGCGAAACAATCGTGTTAGCTTCAAATCCATGCGAAACACATGATTTAGCTTCAAATCAATGCGAAGTAGAAGGCTGATCTTCGAATCATTGCGAAACAAATGGTTTAGCTTTAAATACTTGTGATATACTTGATTTAGGTTCTACAGCATGCGAAACAAACGAGTTAACTTCAAATCCAGCGAAAAATATGATTTAATGTCAAATCGACGTGAATTAGAAGGCTTAGCTTCTAATCTAAGCAAAACAAATTATTTAGCTTCAAATCAATGCGAAGTAGAATGCGTAGTTTCAAATCCATGCGAAACAAATGGTATAGCTTCAAATACTTGTGATATATATAATTTAGCTTCAAGTGCATGCGAAACAAACGAGTTAGCCTCAAATCCATGCGAAACACATGATTTATCTTCAAATCAATGCGAAATAGAAGGATTATCTTCGAATCCATGCAAAACAAATGGTTTAGCTTCAAACAATTGTGATATACATGATTTAGCTTCAACTGCATGCGAAACAAACGAGCTAGCCTCAAATACATGCGAAACACGTGATTTAGCATCAAGTCAACGCGAAGTTGAAGGCTTAGCGTCAAAACCATGCGAAACGAACGATTTAGCTTCACATACTTGTGAATGGAAGTGATATAGCTTGAAATGCAGGCGAAACAAACGAGATAGCTTCAAATCCATGCGAAACAAGTGGTTTGGCTTCAAATACTTGCGATATACATGATTTAGCTTCAACTGCATGCGAAACAATCGAGTTAGCTTCAAATCCATGCGAAACACATGATTTAGCTTCAAATCAATGCGAAGTAGAAGGCTGATCTTCGAATCATTGCGAAACAAATGGTTTAGCTTTAAATACTTGTGATATACTTGATTTAGGTTCTACAGCATGCGAAACAAACGAGTTAACTTCAAATCCAGCGAAAAATATGATTTAATGTCAAATCGACGAGAATTAGAAGGCTTAGCTTCTAATCTAAGCAAAACAAATTATTTAGCTTCAAATCAATGCGAAGTAGAAGGCGTAGTTTCAAATCCATGCGAAACAAATGGTATAGCTTCAAATACTTGTGATATACATAATTTAGCTTCAAGTGCATGCGAAACAAACGAGTTAGCCTCAAATCCATGCGAAACACATGATTTATCTTCAAATCAATGCGAAATAGAAGGATTATCTTCGAATCCATGCAAAACAAATGGTTTAGCTTCAAACAATTGTGATATACATGATTTAGCTTCAACTGCATGCGAAACAAACGAGCTAGCCTCAAATCCATGCGAAACACGTGATTTAGCATCAAGTCAACGCGAAGTTGAAGGCTTAGCGTCAAATCCATGCGAAACGAACGATTTAGCTTCACATACTTGTGAATGGAAGTGATATAGCTTGAAATGCAGGCGAAACAAACGAGATAGCTTCAAATCCATGCGAAACAAGTGGTTTGGCTTCAAATACTTGTGATATACATGATTTAGATTCAACTGCATGCGAAACAAACGAGTTAGCTTCAAATCCTAGCGAATCACATGATGCAGCTTCAAATAAGTGCGAAGTAGATGGCTTAGCATCAAATCAATGCGAAATAAATGAGATACCTTCAAATACTTGTGATATAAATGGAATAGCTTGAAATGCAAGCGAAACAAACGAGTATGCTTCAAATCCAAGCGAAACAAATTATTTAGTTGCAAATCAATGCGAAGTAGAAGGCTTAGCTTCAAATCCATGCGAATCAAATGGTTTAGTTTCAAATACTTGCGATATACATGATTTAGCTTCAACTGCATGCGAAACAAACGAGGTAGCTTCAAACCCAAGCGAAAAACATGATAGAGCATCAAGTCAACGCGAAGTTGAAGGCTTAGCTTCAAATCCATGCGAAACGAATCATTTAGCTTCACATACTTGTGAATATAAGTGATATAGCTTGAAATGCAGGCGAAACCAACGTGATAGCTTCAATTCCAAGCGAAACAAATTATTTAGCTTCAAATCAATGCAAAGTAGAAGTCTTAGCTTCAAGTCAACGCGAAGTTAAAGGCTTAGCTTCTAATCCATGCGAAACAAATGTTCAAATACTTGTGATATACATGACTTAGCTTCAACTGCATGCAAAGCAAACGAGTTAGCTTCAAATCCATGCGAAACACATGATTTAGTATCAAATCAATGCGAAGCAGAAGGCTTAGCGTCAAATCCATGCGAAACGAATGGTTTAGCTTCAATTATATGTGATATACGTGATTTAGCTTCAAATGCATGCGAAACAAACGAGTTAGCTTCAAATCCATTCAAAACACATGATTTAGCTTCAAATTCATTCGAAAGACATGGTTTAGCGTACTATTCATAGGAATCAAATGATTTAGCTTCAGATACTTGCGATATAAGTGATATAGCTTCAAATGCAGGCGAATCAAACGTGTTAGCTTCAAATCCATGTGAAACACATGATTCAGATTCAAATCAAAGCGAATTAGATGGCTTCGCTTCAAATCCAAGCGAAACACATTATTTAACTTCAAATCAATGAGAAGAAGAAGGCTTAGTTTCAAATCCATGCGAAACAAATGTTTTAGCTTCAAATACTTGTGATGTACAGGATTTAGCTTCAACTGCATGAGAGACAAACGAGAGAGCTTCAAATCCAGGGGAAGCACATGATTTATCTTCAAATCAATGCGAAATAGAAGGATTATCTTCGAATCCATGCAAAACAAATGGTTTAGCTTCAAACAATTGTGATATACATGATTTAGCTTCAACTGCATGCGAAACAAACGAGCTAGCCTCAAATCCATGCGAAACACGTGATTTAGCATCAAGTCAACGCGAAGTTGAAGGCTTAGCGTCAAATCCATGCGAAACGAACGATTTAGCTTCACATACTTGTGAATGGAAGTGATATAGCTTGAAATGCAGGCGAAACAAACGAGATAGCTTCAAATCCATGCGAAACAAGTGGTTTGGCTTCAAATACTTGTGATATACATGATTTAGATTCAACTGCATGCGAAACAAACGAGTTAGCTTCAAATCCTAGCGAATCACATGATTCAGCTTCAAATAAGTGCGAAGTAGATGGCTTAGCATCAAATCAATGCGAAATAAATGAGATACCTTCAAATACTTGTGATATAAATGGAATAGCTTGAAAGGCAAGCGAAACAGACGAGTATGCTTCAAATCCAAGCGAAACAAATTATTTAGCTGCAAATCAATGCGAAGTAGAAGGCTTAGCTTCAAATCCATGCGAATCAAATGGTTTAGCTTCAAATACTTGTGATATACATGATTTAGCTTCAACTGCATGCGAAACAAACGAGGTAGCTTCAAACCCAAGCGAAAAACATGATAGAGCATCATGTCAACGCGAAGTTGAAGGCTTAGCTTCAAATCCATGCGAAACGAATCATTTAGCTTCACATACTTGTGAATATAAGTGATATAGCTTGAAATGCAGGCGAAACCAACGTGATAGCTTCAATTCCAAGCGAAACAAATTATTTAGCTTCAAATCAATGCAAAGTAGAAGTCTTAGCTTCAAGTCAACGCGAAGTTAAAGGCTTAGCTTCAAATCCATGCGAAACAAATGTTCAAATACTTGTGATATACATGATTTAGCTTCAACTGCATGCGAAGCAAACGAGTTAGCTTCAAATCCATGCGAAACACATGATTTAGTATCAAATCAATGCGAAGCAGAAGGCTTAGCGTCAAATCCATGCGAAACGAATGGTTTAGCTTCAATTATATGTGATATACGTGATTTAGCTTCAAATGCATGCGAAACAAACGAGTTAGCTTCAAATCCATTCAAAACACATGATTTCTCTTCAAATTCATTCGAAAGACATGGTTTAGCGTACTATTCATGGGAATCAAATGATTTAGCTTCAGATACTTGCGATATAAGTGATATAGCTTCAAATGCAGGCGAATCAAACGTGTTAGCTTCAAATCCATGTGAAACACATGATTCAGATTCAAATCAAAGCGAATTAGATGGCTTCGCTTCAAATCCAAGCGAAACACATTATTTAACTTCAAATCAATGAGAAGAAGAAGGCTTAGTTTCAAATCCATGCGAAACAAATGTTTTAGCTTCAAATACTTGTGATGTACAGGATTCAGCTTCAACTGCATGAGAGACAAACGAGAGAGCTTCAAATCCAGGGGAAGCACATGATTTATCTTCAAATCAATGCGAAGTAGAAGGCTTAGCTTCAAATGCAAGCGAAACACTTGATTTAGTTTCAAATCAAAGCGAAGCAGATGGCTTATATTCATATCCATGCGAAACAGATGGTTTAGCTTCAAATACTTGTGATATTCATGATTTAGCTTCAACTGCATGCGAAACAATCGAGTTAGCTTCAAATCCATGCGAAACACATGATTTAGCTTCAAATCAATGCGAAGTAGAAGGCTGATCTTCGAATCATTGCGAAACAAATGGTTTAGCTTTAAATACTTGTGATATACTTGATTTAGGTTCTACAGCATGCGAAACAAACGAGTTAACTTCAAATCCAGCGAAAAATATGATTTAATGTCAAATCGACGTGAATTAGAAGGCTTAGCTTCTAATCTAAGCAAAACAAATTATTTAGCTTCAAATCAATGCGAAGTAGAAGGCGTAGTTTCAAATCCATGCGAAACAACTGGTATAGCTTCAAATACTTGTGATATACATAATTTAGCTTCAAGTGCATGCGAAACAAACGAGTTAGCCTCAAATCCATGCGAAACACATGATTTATCTTCAAATCAATGCGAAATAGAAGGATTATCTTCGAATCCATGCAAAACAAAGGTTTAGCTTCAAACAATTGTGATATACATGATTTAGCTTCAACTGCATGCGAAACAAACGAGCTAGCCTCAAATCCATGCGAAACACGTGATTTAGCATCAAGTCAACGCGAAGTTGAAGGCTTAGCTTCAAATCCATGCGAAACGAATCATTTAGCTTCACATACTTGTGAATGGAAGTGATATAGCTTGAAATGCAGGCGAAACAAACGAGATAGCTTCAAATCCATGCGAAACAAGTGGTTTGGCTTCAAATACTTGTGATATACATGATTTAGATTCAACTGCATGCGAAACAAACGAGTTAGCTTCAAATCCTAGCGAATCACATGATGCAGCTTCAAATAAGTGCGAAGTAGATGGCTTAGCATCAAATCAATGCGAAATAAATGAGATACCTTCAAATACTTGTGATATAAATGGAATAGCTTGAAATGCAAGCGAAACAAACGAGTATACTTCAAATCCAAGCGAAACAAATTGTTTAGCTGCAAATCAATGCGAAGTAGAAGGCTTAGCTTCAAATCCATGCGAATCAAATGGTTTAGTTTCAAATACTTGCGATATACATGATTTAGCTTCAACTGCATGCGAAACAAACGAGGTAGCTTCAAACCCAAGCGAAAAACATGATAGAGCATCAAGTCAACGCGAAGTTGAAGGCTTAGCTTCAAATCCATGCGAAACGAATCATTTAGCTTCACATACTTGTGAATATAAGTGATATAGCTTGAAATGCAGGCGAAACCAACGTGATAGCTTCAATTCCAAGCGAAACAAATTATTTAGCTTCAAATCAATGCAAAGTAGAAGTCTTAGCTTCAAGTCAACGCGAAGTTAAAGGCTTAGCTTCTAATCCATGCGAAACAAATGTTCAAATACTTGTGATATACATGACTTAGCTTCAACTGCATGCGAAGCAAACGAGTTAGCTTCAAATCCATGCGAAACACATGATTTAGTATCAAATCAATGCGAAGCAGAAGGCTTAGCGTCAAATCCATGCGAAACGAATGGTTTAGCTTCAATTATATGTGATATACGTGATTTAGCTTCAAATGCATGCGAAACAAACGAGTTAGCTTCAAATCCATTCAAAACACATGATTTAGCTTCAAATTCATTCGAAAGACATGGTTTAGCGTACTATTCATGGGAATCAAATGATTTAGCTTCAGATACTTGCGATATAAGTGATATAGCTTCAAATGCAGGCGAATCAAACGTGTTAGCTTCAAATCCATGTGAAACACATGATTCAGATTCAAATCAAAGCGAATTAGATGGCTTCGCTTCAAATCCAAGCGAAACACATTATTTAACTTCAAATCAATGAGAAGAAGAAGGCTTAGTTTCAAATCCATGCGAAACAAATGTTTTAGCTTCAAATACTTGTGATGTACAGGATTTAGCTTCAACTGCATGAGAGACAAACGAGAGAGCTTCAAATCCAGGGGAAGCACATGATTTATCTTCAAATCAATGCGAAATAGAAGGATTATCTTCGAATCCATGCAAAACAAATGGTTTAGCTTCAAACAATTGTGATATACATGATTTAGCTTCAACTGCATGCGAAACAAACGAGCTAGCCTCAAATCCATGCGAAACACGTGATTTAGCATCAAGTCAACGCGAAGTTGAAGGCTTAGCGTCAAATCCATGCGAAACGAACGATTTAGCTTCACATACTTGTGAATGGAAGTGATATAGCTTGAAATGCAGGCGAAACAAACGAGATAGCTTCAAATCCATGCGAAACAAGTGGTTTGGCTTCAAATACTTGTGATATACATGATTTAGATTCAACTGCATGCGAAACAAACGAGTTAGCTTCAAATCCTAGCGAATCACATGATTCAGCTTCAAATAAGTGCGAAGTAGATGGCTTAGCATCAAATCAATGCGAAATAAATGAGATACCTTTAAATACTTGTGATATAAATGGAATAGCTTGAAATGCAAGCGAAACAAACGAGTATGCTTCAAATCCAAGCGAAACAAATTATTTAGCTGCAAATCAATGCGAAGTAGAAGGCTTAGCTTCAAATCCATGCGAATCAAATGGTTTAGCTTCAAATACTTGTGATATACATGATTTAGCTTCAACTGCATGCGAAACAAACGAGGTAGCTTCAAACCCAAGCGAAAAACATGATAGAGCATCAAGTCAACGCGAAGTTGAAGGCTTAGCTTCAAATCCATGCGAAACGAATCATTTAGCTTCACATACTTGTGAATATAAGTGATATAGCTTGAAATGCAGGCGAAACCAACGTGATAGCTTCAATTCCAAGCGAAACAAATTATTTAGCTTCAAATCAATGCAAAGTAGAAGTCTTAGCTTCAAGTCAACGCGAAGTTAAAGGCTTAGCTTCAAATCCATGCGAAACAAATGTTCAAATACTTGTGATATACATGATTTAGCTTCAACTGCATGCGAAGCAAACGAGTTAGCTTCAAATCCATGCGAAACACATGATTTAGTATCAAATCAATGCGAAGCAGAAGGCTTAGCGTCAAATCCATGCGAAACGAATGGTTTAGCTTCAATTATATGTGATATACGTGATTTAGCTTCAAATGCATGCGAAACAAACGAGTTAGCTTCAAATCCATTCAAAACACATGATTTCTCTTCAAATTCATTCGAAAGACATGGTTTAGCGTACTATTCATGGGAATCAAATGATTTAGCTTCAGATACTTGCGATATAAGTGATATAGCTTCAAATGCAGGCGAATCAAACGTGTTAGCTTCAAATCCATGTGAAACACATGATTCAGATTCAAATCAAAGCGAATTAGATGGCTTCGCTTCAAATCCAAGCGAAACACATTATTTAACTTCAAATCAATGAGAAGAAGAAGGCTTAGTTTCAAATCCATGCGAAACAAATGTTTTAGCTTCAAATACTTGTGATGTACAGGATTCAGCTTCAACTGCATGAGAGACAAACGAGAGAGCTTCAAATCCAGGGGAAGCACATGATTTATCTTCAAATCAATGCGAAGTAGAAGGCTTAGCTTCAAATGCAAGCGAAACACTTGATTTAGTTTCAAATCAAAGCGAAGCAGATGGCTTATATTCATATCCATGCGAAACAGATGGTTTAGCTTCAAATACTTGTGATATTCATGATTTAGCTTCAACTGCATGCGAAACAATCGAGTTAGCTTCAAATCCATGCGAAACACATGATTTAGCTTCAAATCAATGCGAAGTAGAAGGCTGATCTTCGAATCATTGCGAAACAAATGGTTTAGCTTTAAATACTTGTGATATACTTGATTTAGGTTCTACAGCATGCGAAACAAACGAGTTAACTTCAAATCCAGCGAAAAATATGATTTAATGTCAAATCGACGTGAATTAGAAGGCTTAGCTTCTAATCTAAGCAAAACAAATTATTTAGCTTCAAATCAATGCGAAGTAGAAGGCGTAGTTTCAAATCCATGCGAAACAACTGGTATAGCTTCAAATACTTGTGATATACATAATTTAGCTTCAAGTGCATGCGAAACAAACGAGTTAGCCTCAAATCCATGCGAAACACATGATTTATCTTCAAATCAATGCGAAATAGAAGGATTATCTTCGAATCCATGCAAAACAAAGGTTTAGCTTCAAACAATTGTGATATACATGATTTAGCTTCAACTGCATGCGAAACAAACGAGCTAGCCTCAAATCCATGCGAAACACGTGATTTAGCATCAAGTCAACGCGAAGTTGAAGGCTTAGCTTCAAATCCATGCGAAACGAATCATTTAGCTTCACATACTTGTGAATGGAAGTGATATAGCTTGAAATGCAGGCGAAACAAACGAGATAGCTTCAAATCCATGCGAAACAAGTGGTTTGGCTTCAAATACTTGTGATATACATGATTTAGATTCAACTGCATGCGAAACAAACGAGTTAGCTTCAAATCCTAGCGAATCACATGATGCAGCTTCAAATAAGTGCGAAGTAGATGGCTTAGCATCAAATCAATGCGAAATAAATGAGATACCTTCAAATACTTGTGATATAAATGGAATAGCTTGAAATGCAAGCGAAACAAACGAGTATGCTTCAAATCCAAGCGAAACAAATTGTTTAGCTGCAAATCAATGCGAAGTAGAAGGCTTAGCTTCAAATCCATGCGAATCAAATGGTTTAGTTTCAAATACTTGCGATATACATGATTTAGCTTCAACTGCATGCGAAACAAACGAGGTAGCTTCAAACCCAAGCGAAAAACATGATAGAGCATCAAGTCAACGCGAAGTTGAAGGCTTAGCTTCAAATCCATGCGAAACGAATCATTTAGCTTCACATACTTGTGAATATAAGTGATATAGCTTGAAATGCAGGCGAAACCAACGTGATAGCTTCAATTCCAAGCGAAACAAATTATTTAGCTTCAAATCAATGCAAAGTAGAAGTCTTAGCTTCAAGTCAACGCGAAGTTAAAGGCTTAGCTTCTAATCCATGCGAAACAAATGTTCAAATACTTGTGATATACATGACTTAGCTTCAACTGCATGCGAAGCAAACGAGTTAGCTTCAAATCCATGCGAAACACATGATTTAGTATCAAATCAATGCGAAGCAGAAGGCTTAGCGTCAAATCCATGCGAAACGAATGGTTTAGCTTCAATTATATGTGATATACGTGATTTAGCTTCAAATGCATGCGAAACAAACGAGTTAGCTTCAAATCCATTCAAAACACATGATTTAGCTTCAAATTCATTCGAAAGACATGGTTTAGCGTACTATTCATGGGAATCAAATGATTTAGCTTCAGATACTTGCGATATAAGTGATATAGCTTCAAATGCAGGCGAATCAAACGTGTTAGCTTCAAATCCATGTGAAACACATGATTCAGATTCAAATCAAAGCGAATTAGATGGCTTCGCTTCAAATCCAAGCGAAACACATTATTTAACTTCAAATCAATGAGAAGAAGAAGGCTTAGTTTCAAATCCATGCGAAACAAATGTTTTAGCTTCAAATACTTGTGATGTACAGGATTTAGCTTCAACTGCATGAGAGACAAACGAGAGAGCTTCAAATCCAGGGGAAGCACATGATTTATCTTCAAATCAATGCGAAATAGAAGGATTATCTTCGAATCCATGCAAAACAAATGGTTTAGCTTCAAACAATTGTGATATACATGATTTAGCTTCAACTGCATGCGAAACAAACGAGCTAGCCTCAAATCCATGCGAAACACGTGATTTAGCATCAAGTCAACGCGAAGTTGAAGGCTTAGCGTCAAATCCATGCGAAACGAACGATTTAGCTTCACATACTTGTGAATGGAAGTGATATAGCTTGAAATGCAGGCGAAACAAACGAGATAGCTTCAAATCCATGCGAAACAAGTGGTTTGGCTTCAAATACTTGTGATATACATGATTTAGATTCAACTGCATGCGAAACAAACGAGTTAGCTTCAAATCCTAGCGAATCACATGATTCAGCTTCAAATAAGTGCGAAGTAGATGGCTTAGCATCAAATCAATGCGAAATAAATGAGATACCTTTAAATACTTGTGATATAAATGGAATAGCTTGAAATGCAAGCGAAACAAACGAGTATGCTTCAAATCCAAGCGAAACAAATTATTTAGCTGCAAATCAATGCGAAGTAGAAGGCTTAGCTTCAAATCCATGCGAATCAAATGGTTTAGCTTCAAATACTTGTGATATACATGATTTAGCTTCAACTGCATGCGAAACAAACGAGGTAGCTTCAAACCCAAGCGAAAAACATGATAGAGCATCAAGTCAACGCGAAGTTGAAGGCTTAGCTTCAAATCCATGCGAAACGAATCATTTAGCTTCACATACTTGTGAATATAAGTGATATAGCTTGAAATGCAGGCGAAACCAACGTGATAGCTTCAATTCCAAGCGAAACAAATTATTTAGCTTCAAATCAATGCAAAGTAGAAGTCTTAGCTTCAAGTCAACGCGAAGTTAAAGGCTTAGCTTCAAATCCATGCGAAACAAATGTTCAAATACTTGTGATATACATGATTTAGCTTCAACTGCATGCGAAGCAAACGAGTTAGCTTCAAATCCATGCGAAACACATGATTTAGTATCAAATCAATGCGAAGCAGAAGGCTTAGCGTCAAATCCATGCGAAACGAATGGTTTAGCTTCAATTATATGTGATATACGTGATTTAGCTTCAAATGCATGCGAAACAAACGAGTTAGCTTCAAATCCATTCAAAACACATGATTTCTCTTCAAATTCATTCGAAAGACATGGTTTAGCGTACTATTCATGGGAATCAAATGATTTAGCTTCAGATACTTGCGATATAAGTGATATAGCTTCAAATGCAGGCGAATCAAACGTGTTAGCTTCAAATCCATGTGAAACACATGATTCAGATTCAAATCAAAGCGAATTAGATGGCTTCGCTTCAAATCCAAGCGAAACACATTATTTAACTTCAAATCAATGAGAAGAAGAAGGCTTAGTTTCAAATCCATGCGAAACAAATGTTTTAGCTTCAAATACTTGTGATGTACAGGATTCAGCTTCAACTGCATGAGAGACAAACGAGAGAGCTTCAAATCCAGGGGAAGCACATGATTTATCTTCAAATCAATGCGAAGTAGAAGGCTTAGCTTCAAATCCAAGCGAAACACTTGATTTAGTTTCAAATCAAAGCGAAGCAGATGGCTTATATTCATATCCATGCGAAACAGATGGTTTAGCTTCAAATACTTGTGATATTCATGATTTAGCTTCAACTGCATGCGAAACAATCGAGTTAGCTTCAAATCCATGCGAAACACATGATTTAGCTTCAAATCAATGCGAAGTAGAAGGCTGATCTTCGAATCATTGCGAAACAAATGGTTTAGCTTTAAATACTTGTGATATACTTGATTTAGGTTCTACAGCATGCGAAACAAACGAGTTAACTTCAAATCCAGCGAAAAATATGATTTAATGTCAAATCGACGTGAATTAGAAGGCTTAGCTTCTAATCTAAGCAAAACAAATTATTTAGCTTCAAATCAATGCGAAGTAGAAGGCGTAGTTTCAAATCCATGCGAAACAACTGGTATAGCTTCAAATACTTGTGATATACATAATTTAGCTTCAAGTGCATGCGAAACAAACGAGTTAGCCTCAAATCCATGCGAAACACATGATTTATCTTCAAATCAATGCGAAATAGAAGGATTATCTTCGAATCCATGCAAAACAAATGGTTTAGCTTCAAACAATTGTGATATACATGATTTAGCTTCAACTGCATGCGAAACAAACGAGCTAGCCTCAAATCCATGCGAAACACGTGATTTAGCATCAAGTCAACGCGAAGTTGAAGGCTTAGCGTCAAATCCATGCGAAACGAACGATTTAGCTTCACATACTTGTGAATGGTAGTGATATAGCTTGAAATGCAGGCGAAACAAACGAGATAGCTTCAAATCCATGCGAAACAAGTGGTTTGGCTTCAAATACTTGTGATATACATGATTTAGATTCAACTGCATGCGAAACAAACGAGTTAGCTTCAAATCCTAGCGAATCACATGATTCAGCTTCAAATAAGTGCGAAGTAGATGGCTTAGCATCAAATCAATGCGAAATAAATGAGATACCTTCAAATACTTGTGATATAAATGGAATAGCTTGAAATGCAAGCGAAACAAACGAGTATGCTTCAAATCCAAGCGAAACAAATTATTTAGCTGCAAATCAATGCGAAGTAGAAGGCTTAGCTTCAAATCCATGCGAATCAAATGGTTTAGCTTCAAATACTTGCGATATACATGATTTAGCTTCAACTGCATTCGAAACAATCGAGTTAGCTTCAAATCCATGCGAAACACATGATTTAGCTTCAAATCAATGCGAAGTAGAAGGCTGATCTTCGAATCATTGCGAAACAAATGGTTTAGCTTTAAATACTTGTGATATACTTGATTTAGGTTCTACAGCATGCGAAACAAACGAGTTAACTTCAAATCCAGCGAAAAATATGATTTAATGTCAAATCGACGTGAATTAGAAGGCTTAGCTTCTAATCTAAGCAAAACAAATTATTTAGCTTCAAATCAATGCGAAGTAGAAGGCTTAGCTTCAAATCCATGCGAAACAAATGGTTTAGGTTCACATACTTGTGATATACATGATTTAGCTTCAACTGCATGCGAAACAAACGAGTTAGCCTCAAATCCATGCGAAACACATGATTTATCTTCAAATCAATGCGAAATAGAAGGATTATCTTCGAATCCATGCAAAACAAATGGTTTAGCTTCAAACAATTGTGATATACATGATTTAGCTTCAACTGCATGCGAAACAAACGAGCAAGCCTCAAATCCATGCGAAACACGTGATTTAGCATCAAGTCAACGCGAAGTTGAAGGCTTAGCGTCAAATCCATGCGAAACGAACGATTTAGCTTCACATACTTGTGAATGGAAGTGATATAGCTTGAAATGCAGGCGAAACAAACGAGATAGCTTCAAATCCATGCGAAACAAGTGGTTTGGTTTCAAATACTTGTGATATACATGATTTAGATTCAACTGCATGCGAAACAAACGAGTTAGCTTCAAATCCTAGCGAATCACATGATTCAGCTTCAACTAAGTGCGAAGTAGATGGCTTAGCATCAAATCAATGCGAAATAAATGAGATACCTTCAAATACTTGTGATATAAATGGAATAGCTTGAAATGCAAGCGAAACAAACGAGTATGCTTCAAATCCAAGCGAAACAAATTATTTAGCTGCAAATCAATGCGAAGTAGAAGGCTTAGCTTCAAATCCATGCGAATCAAATGGTTTAGCTTCAAATACTTGCGATATACATGATTTAGCTTCAACTGCATGCGAAACAAACGAGGTAGCTTCAAACCCAAGCGAAAAACATGATAGAGCATCAAGTCAACGCGAAGTTGAAGGCTTACCTTCGAATCCATGCGAAACAAATGGTTCAGCTTCAAATACTTGTGATATACGTGATTTAGCTTCAACTGCATGCGAAACCAACGAATTAGATTCAAATCCTTTCGAAACACATGACTTAGCTTCAAATTCATTCGAAACACATGGTTTAGCTTAATATTCATGCCAAACAAAAGGTTCAGCTTCAGATACTTATGATATACATGATTTAGCTTCAACTGCATGCGAATCAAACGAGTTAGCTTCAAATCCAAGCGAAACATATGAATTAGCTTCAAATCAATGCGAAGTAGAAGGCTGATCTCTGGATCAACACGAAACAGATTGTTTAGCTTCAAATACTTGTGATATACATGATTTAGCTTCAACAGCATGCGAAACAAACGTGTTAGCTTCAAATCCATTCGAAATACATGATTTAGCTTCAATTCAATACGAAGTAGAAGGCTTATCATCGAATCCATGCGAAACAAATGGTTCAGCTTCAAATACTTGTGATATACGTGGTTTAGCTTCAAATGCATGCGAAACAAACGAGGTAGCTTCAAATCCATTCAAAACACTTGATTTTGCTTCAAATTCATTCGAAAGACATGGTTTAGCGTACTGTTCATGGGAATCAAATGGTTCAGATTCAAATACTTGTGATATACATGATATAGCTTCAAATGCAGGCGAAACAAACGAGTCAGCTTCAAATCCATTGCGAAATACATGACATAGCATCAAATCAATGCGAAGTAGAAGGCTTACCTTCAAATCCATGCGAAACAAGTGGTTCAGCTTCAAATACTTGTGATGTGCATGATTTAGCTTCAAATGCAAGCGAACGAACGAGTTAGCTTCAAATCCATGCGAAACACATGATTTAGCTTCAAATACTTGTTTTATACATGATTTAGCTTCAACTGCATGCGAAACAAACGAGTTAGCTTCAAATCCAAGCGAAAAACATGAGTTTGCATCAAGTCAACACGAAGTTAAGGCTTAGCTTCAAATCCAAGCGAATCAACTGGTTTAGCTTCAAATAACTGTGATATACATGATTTAGCTTCAACTGCATTGCGAAACAAACTAGTTAGTTTCAAATCCAAGCGAAACACATAATTTAGCTTCAAATCAATGCGAAGTAGAAGGCTTAGCTTCAAATCCATGCGAATCAAATGGTTTAGCTTCAGATTCTTGCGATATACATGATTTAGATTCAACAGCATGCGAAACAAACGAGTTAGCTTCAACTCCATGCGCAATACATGATTTAGCTTCAAATCAATGCGAAGTAGAAGGTTTATCTTCGAATTCCATGCGAAACAAATGGTGTAGCCTCAAATACCTGTGATATACATGATTTAACATCAAATGCAGGTGAAGAAAACGAGTTAGCTTGAAATCCAAGAGCGAAACACATGATTTAGCTTCAAATGAATGCGAAGTAGAGGCTTATTTTGAAATCCATGCGAATCAAATGGTTTAGCTTCAAATAATTGTGATATACATGATTTAGCTTCAACTGCATTGCGAAACAAACTAGTTATTCTCAAATCCAAGCGAAACACATGATGTAGCTTCAAATGAACGGGAAGTAGAAGGCTTATCTTCAAATCCATGCGAAACAAGTGGTTCAGCTTCAAATACCTGTGATGTGCATGATTTAGTTTCAAATGCAAGCGAAACGAACGAGTTAGCTTCAAATCCATGCGAAACACATGATTTAGCTTCAAATACTTGTTTGATACATGATTTAGCTTCAATTGCATGCGAAACAAACTAGTTAGCTTGAAATCCAGGCGAAACACATGTTTAGCTTCAAATATTTGTGATATACAGGATTACGCTTCAAATGCATGCGACACGAGTTAGCTTCAAATCCAAGCGAAGCACATGATTTAGCTTCAAATCAATGCGGAGTAAGAAGTTTAGCTTCAAATCCAAGCGAAACACATGATTTAGCTCCAAATAAATGCGAAGTAGAAGGCTTAGCTTCAAATCCATGCGAATTAAATGGTTTAGCTTCAAATACTTGTGATATATATGATTTAGCTTCAAATGCATGCGAAGCAAACGAGTTAGCTTCAAATCCAGGCGAAACACCCGATTTCGCTTCAAATCAATGCGAAGTAGAAGGCTTAGCTTAAAATCCATGCGAAGCAAATGGTTTAGCTTCAGATACCTGTGATATACATGATTAAGCTTCAACTGCATGCGAAACAAACTAGTTACTTTCAAATCCAAGCGAACACATGATTTAGCTTCAAATAAATGCGAAGTAGAAGGCTTATCTTCAAATCCATGCGAAACAAGTGGTTCAGCTTCAAATACTTGTGATATACATGATTTAGCTTCAACTGCATGCGATACCAACGATTAGCTTCAAATCCATGCGAAACACATGATTTAGCTTCAAATCAATTCGAAGTAGAAGGGTTATCTTCGTATCCATGCGAAACAAATGGTTTAGCTTCAAACACCTGTGATATACATGATTTAGCTTCAACTGCATGCAAAACAAACGAGTTATCATTAAATCTATGCGAAACACATGATTTAGCTCCAAATCAATGCGAAGTAGAAGGCTTATTTTGAAATCCATGCGAATCAACTGGTTTAGCTTCAAATAACTGTGATATACATGATTTAGCTTCAACTGCATTGCGAAACAAACTAGTTAGTTTCAAATCCAAGCGAAACACATGATTTAGCTCCAAATAAATGCGAAGTAGAATGCTTAGCTTCAAATCCATGCGAAACACATGATTTAGCATCAAATCAATGCGAAGTAGAAGGCTTACCTTCGAATCCACACGAAACAGATGGTTTAGCTTCAAATACTTGTGATGTACATGATTTAGCATTAACTGCATGCGAAACAAACGATTATCTTCAAATCCAAGCGAAACATATGATTTAGCTTCAAATCAATGCGAAGTAGGAGGCTAATATCCGAATCCACACGAAACAGATTGTTTGGCTTCAAATACTTGTGTTTTACATGACTTAGCTTCAACAGCATGCGAAACAAACGTGTTAGCTTAAAATCCATGCGAAGTACATGATTTAGCTTCAATTCAATACGAAGTAGAAGGCTTATCATCGAATCCATGCGAAACAAATGGTTCAGCTTCAAATACTTGTGATATACGTAATTTAGCTTCAACTGCATGCGAAACAAACTAGTTAGCTTCAAATCCATGCGAAACACGTGATTTAGCATCAAGTCAACGCGAAGTTGAAGGCTTAGCGTCAAATCCATGCGAAACGAACGATTTAGCTTCGCATACTTGTGAATGGAAGTGATATAGCTTCAAATGCAGGCGAAACAAACGAGATAGCTTCAAATCCATGCGAAACAAGTGGTTTGGCTTCAAATACTTGTGATATACATGATTTAGATTCAACTGCATGGGAAACAAACGAGTTAGCTTCAAATCCTAGCGAATCACATGATTCAGCTTCAAATAAGTGCGAAGTAGATGGCTTAGCATCAAATCAATGCGAAATAAATGAGATACCTTCAAATACTTGTGATATAAATGGAATAGCTTGAAATGCAAGCGAAACAAACGAGTATGCTTCAAATCCAAGCGAAACAAATTATTTAGCTGCAAATCAATGCGAAGTAGAAGGCTTAGCTTCAAATCCATGCGAATCAAATGGTTTAGCTTCAAATCAATGCGAAGTAGAAGGCTGATCTTCGAATCATTGCGAAACAAATGGTTTAGCTTTAAATACTTGTGATATACTTGATTTAGGTTCTACAGCATGCGAAACAAACGAGTTAACTTCAAATCCAGCGAAAAATATGATTTAATGTCAAATCCACGTGAATTAGAAGGCTTAGCTTCTAATCTAAGCAAAACAAATTATTTAGCTTCAAATCAATGCGAAGTAGAAGGCGTAGTTTCAAATCCATGCGAAACAAATGGTATAGCTTCAAATACTTGTGATATACATAATTTAGCTTCAAGTGCATGCGAAACAAACGAGTTAGCCTCAAATTCATGCGAAACACATGATTTATCTTCAAATCAATGCGAAATAGAAGGATTATCTTCGAATCCATGCAAAACAAATGGTTTAGCTTCAAACAATTGTGATATACATGATTTAGCTTCAACTGCATGTGAAACAAACGAGCTAGCCTCAAATCCATGCGAAACACGTGATTTAGCATCAAGTCAACGCGAAGTTGAAGGCTTAGCGTCAAATCCATGCGAAACGAACGATTTAGCTTCACATACTTGTGAATGGAAGTGATATAGCTTGAAATGCAGGCGAAACAAACGAGATAGCTTCAAATCCATGCGAAACAAGTGGTTTGGCTTCAAATACTTGTGATTTACATGATTTAGATTCAACTGCATGCGAAACAAACGAGTTAGCTTCAAATCCTAGCGAATCACATGATTCAGCTTCAAATAAGTGCGAAGTAGATGGCTTAGCATCAAATCAATGCGAAATAAATGAGATACCTTCAAATACTTGTGATATAAATGGAATAGCTTGAAATGCAAGCGAAACAGACGAGTATGCTTCAAATCCAAGCGAAACAAATTATTTAGCTGCAAATCAATGCGAAGTAGAAGGCTTAGCTTCAAATCCATGCGAATCAAATGGTTTAGCTTCAAATACTTGTGATATACATGATTTAGCTTCAACTGCATGCGAAACAAACGAGGTAGCTTCAAACCCAAGCGAAAAACATGATAGAGCATCATGTCAACGCGAAGTTGAAGGCTTAGCTTCAAATCCATGCGAAACGAATCATTTAGCTTCACATACTTGTGAATATAAGTGATATAGCTTGAAATGCAGGCGAAACCAACGTGATAGCTTCAATTCCAAGCGAAACAATTTATTTAGCTTCAAATCAATGCAAAGTAGAAGTCTTAGCTTCAAGTCAACGCGAAGTTAAAGGCTTAGCTTCAAATCCATGCGAAACAAATGTTCAAATACTTGTGATATACATGATTTAGCTTCAACTGCATGCGAAGCAAACAAGTTAGCTTCAAATCCATGCGAAACACATGATTTAGTATCAAATCAATGCGAAGCAGAAGGCTTAGCGTCAAATCCATGCGAAACGAATGGTTTAGCTTCAATTATATGTGATATACGTGATTTAGCTTCAAATGCATGCGAAACAAACGAGTTAGCTTCAAATCCATTCAAAACACATGATTTAGCTTCAAATTCATTCGAAAGACATGGTTTAGCGTACTATTCATGGGAATCAAATGATTTAGCTTCAGATACTTGCGATATAAGTGATATAGCTTCAAATGTAGGCGAATCAAACGTGTTAGCTTCAAATCCATGTGAAACACATGATTCAGATTCAAATCAAAGCGAATTAGATGGCTTCGCTTCAAATCCAAGCGAAACACATTATTTAACTTCAAATCAATGAGAAGAAGAAGGCTTAGCTTCAAATCCAAGCGAAACACTTGATTTAGCTTCAAATCAAAGCGATGCAGATGGCTTATATTCATATCCATGCGAAACAGATGGTTTAGCTTCAAATACTTGTGATATTCATGATTTAGCTTCAACTGCATGCGAAACAATCGTGTTAGCTTCAAATCCATGCGAAACACATGATTTAGCTTCAAATCAATGCGAAGTAGAAGGTTGATCTTCGAATCATTGCGAAACAAATGGTTTAGCTTTAAATACTTGTGATATACTTGATTTAGGTTCTACAGCATGCGAAACAAACGAGTTAACTTCAAATCCAGCGAAAAATATGATTTAATGTCAAATCGACGTGAATTAGAAGGCTTAGCTTCTAATCTAAGCAAAACAAATTATTTAGCTTCAAATCAATGCGAAGTAGAATGCGTAGTTTCAAATCCATGCGAAACAAATGGTATAGCTTCAAATACTTGTGATATATATAATTTAGCTTCAAGTGCATGCGAAACAAACGAGTTAGCCTCAAATCCATGCGAAACACATGATTTATCTTCAAATCAATGCGAAATAGAAGGATTATCTTCGAATCCATGCAAAACAAATGGTTTAGCTTCAAACAATTGTGATATACATGATTTAGCTTCAACTGCATGCGAAACAAACGAGCTAGCCTCAAATACATGCGAAACACGTGATTTAGCATCAAGTCAACGCGAAGTTGAAGGCTTAGCGTCAAAACCATGCGAAACGAACGATTTAGCTTCACATACTTGTGAATGGAAGTGATATAGCTTGAAATGCAGGCGAAACAAACGAGATAGCTTCAAATCCATGCGAAACACATGATTTAGTATCAAATCAATGCGAAGCAGAAGGCTTAGCGTCAAATCCATGCGAAACGAATGGTTTAGCTTCAATTATATGTGATATACGTGATTTAGCTTCAAATGCATGCGAAACAAACGAGTTAGCTTCAAATCCATTCAAAACACATGATTTAGCTTCAAATTCATTCGAAAGACATGGTTTAGCGTACTATTCATGGGAATCAAATGATTTAGCTTCAGATACTTGCGATATAAGTGATATAGCTTCAAATGTAGGCGAATCAAACGTGTTAGCTTCAAATCCATGTGAAACACATGATTCAGATTCAAATCAAAGCGAATTAGATGGCTTCGCTTCAAATCCAAGCGAAACACATTATTTAACTTCAAATCAATGAGAAGAAGAAGGCTTAGCTTCAAATCCAAGCGAAACACTTGATTTAGCTTCAAATCAAAGCGATGCAGATGGCTTATATTCATATCCATGCGAAACAGATGGTTTAGCTTCAAATACTTGTGATATTCATGATTTAGCTTCAACTGCATGCGAAACAATCGTGTTAGCTTCAAATCCATGCGAAACACATGATTTAGCTTCAAATCAATGCGAAGTAGAAGGCTGATCTTCGAATCATTGCGAAACAAATGGTTTAGCTTTAAATACTTGTGATATACTTGATTTAGGTTCTACAGCATGCGAAACAAACGAGTTAACTTCAAATCCAGCGAAAAATATGATTTAATGTCAAATCGACGTGAATTAGAAGGCTTAGCTTCTAATCTAAGCAAAACAAATTATTTAGCTTCAAATCAATGCGAAGTAGAATGCGTAGTTTCAAATCCATGCGAAACAAATGGTATAGCTTCAAATACTTGTGATATATATAATTTAGCTTCAAGTGCATGCGAAACAAACGAGTTAGCCTCAAATCCATGCGAAACACATGATTTATCTTCAAATCAATGCGAAATAGAAGGATTATCTTCGAATCCATGCAAAACAAATGGTTTAGCTTCAAACAATTGTGATATACATGATTTAGCTTCAACTGCATGCGAAACAAACGAGCTAGCCTCAAATACATGCGAAACACGTGATTTAGCATCAAGTCAACGCGAAGTTGAAGGCTTAGCGTCAAAACCATGCGAAACGAACGATTTAGCTTCACATACTTGTGAATGGAAGTGATATAGCTTGAAATGCAGGCGAAACAAACGAGATAGCTTCAAATCCATGCGAAACAAGTGGTTTGGCTTCAAATACTTGCGATATACATGATTTAGCTTCAACTGCATGCGAAACAATCGAGTTAGCTTCAAATCCATGCGAAACACATGATTTAGCTTCAAATCAATGCGAAGTAGAAGGCTGATCTTCGAATCATTGCGAAACAAATGGTTTAGCTTTAAATACTTGTGATATACTTGATTTAGGTTCTACAGCATGCGAAACAAACGAGTTAACTTCAAATCCAGCGAAAAATATGATTTAATGTCAAATCGACGTGAATTAGAAGGCTTAGCTTCTAATCTAAGCAAAACAAATTATTTAGCTTCAAATCAATGCGAAGTAGAAGGCGTAGTTTCAAATCCATGCGAAACAAATGGTATAGCTTCAAATACTTGTGATATACATAATTTAGCTTCAAGTGCATGCGAAACAAACGAGTTAGCCTCAAATCCATGCGAAACACATGATTTATCTTCAAATCAATGCGAAATAGAAGGATTATCTTCGAATCCATGCAAAACAAATGGTTTAGCTTCAAACAATTGTGATATACATGATTTAGCTTCAACTGCATGCGAAACAAACGAGCTAGCCTCAAATCCATGCGAAACACGTGATTTAGCATCAAGTCAACGCGAAGTTGAAGGCTTAGCGTCAAATCCATGCGAAACGAACGATTTAGCATCACATACTTGTGAATGGAAGTGATATAGCTTGAAATGCAGGCGAAACAAACGAGATAGCTTCAAATCCATGCGAAACAAGTGGTTTGGCTTCAAATACTTGTGATATACATGATTTAGATTCATCTGCATGCGAAACAAACGAGTTAGCTTCAAATCCTAGCGAATCACATGATGCAGCTTCAAATAAGTGCGAAGTAGATGGCTTAGCATCAAATCAATGCGAAATAAATGAGATACCTTCAAATACTTGTGATATAAATGGAATAGCTTGAAATGCAAGCGAAACAAACGAGTATGCTTCAAATCCAAGCGAAACAAATTATTTAGCTGCAAATCAATGCGAAGTAGAAGGCTTAGCTTCAAATCCATGCGAATCAAATGGTTTAGCTTCAAATACTTGCGATATACATGATTTAGCTTCAAGTGCATTCGAAACAATCGAGTTAGCTTCAAATCCATGCGAAACACATGATTTAGCTTCAAATCAATGCGAAGTAGAAGGCTGATCTTCGAATCATTGCGAAACAAATGGTTTAGCTTTAAATACTTGTGATATACTTGATTTAGGTTCTACAGCATGCGAAACAAACGAGTTAACTTCAAATCCAGCGAAAAATATGATTTAATGTCAAATCGACGTGAATTAGAAGGCTTAGCTTCTAATCTAAGCAAAACAAATTATTTAGCTTCAAATCAATGCGAAGTAGAAGGCTTAGCTTCAAATCCATGCGAAACAAATGGTTTAGGTTCACATACTTGCGATATACATGATTTAGCTTCAACTGCATGCGAAACAAACGAGTTAGCCTCAAATCCATGCGAAACACATGATTTATCTTCAAATCAATGCGAAATAGAAGGATTATCTTCGAATCCATGCAAAACAAATGGTTTAGCTTCAAACAATTGTGATATACATGATTTAGCTTCAACTGCATGCGAAACAAACGAGCAAGCCTCAAATCCATGCGAAACACGTGATTTAGCATCAAGTCAACGCGAAGTTGAAGGCTTAGCGTCAAATCCATGCGAAACGAACGATTTAGCTTCACATACTTGTGAATGGAAGTGATATAGCTTGAAATGCAGGCGAAACAAATGAGATAGCTTCAAATCCATGCGAAACAAGTGGTTTGGTTTCAAATACTTGTGATATACATGATTTAGATTCAACTGCATGCGAAACAAACGAGTTACCTTCAAATCCTAGCGAATCACATGATTCAGCTTCAACTAAGTGCGAAGTAGATGGCTTAGCATCAAATCAATGCGAAATAAATGAGATACCTTCAAATACTTGTGATATAAATGGAATAGCTTGAAATGCAAGCGAAAGAAACGAGTATGCTTCAAATCCAAGCGAAACAAATTATTTAGCTGCAAATCAATGCGAAGTAGAAGGCTTAGCTTCAAATCCATGCGAATCAAATGGTTTAGCTTCAAATACTTGCGATATACATGATTTAGCTTCAACTGCATGCGAAACAAACGAGGTAGCTTCAAACCCAAGCGAAAAACATGATAGAGCATCAAGTCAACGCGAAGTTGAAGGCTTACCTTCGAATCCATGCGAAACAAATGGTTCAGCTTCAAATACTTGTGATATACGTGATTTAGCTTCAACTGCATTGCGAAACAAACTAGTTAGTTTCAAATCCAAGCGAAACACATGATGTAGCTTCAAATCAATGCGAAGTAGAAGGCTTATTTTCGAAATCCAACCGAATCAAATGGTTTAGCTTCAAATAATTGTGATATTCATGATTTAGCTTCAACTGTATTGCGAAACAAACTAGTTAGTTTCAAATCCAAGCGAAACACATGATTTAGCTGCAAATCAATGCGAAGTAGAAGGCTTATCTTCAAATCCATGCGAATCAAATGGTTGAGCTTCAAATACATGGGATATACATGATTCAGCTTCAACTGCATGCGTAACAAACGAGTTAGCTTCAAATCTATGCGAAACACATGATTTAGCTTTAAATTCATTCCAAACACTTGGTTTAGCGAGATATTCGTGCGAAACAAATGGTTCAGCTCCAAATACTTGTGATATACATGATTTAGCTTCAACTGCATGTGAAACGAACGTGTTAGCTTCCAATTCAAGAGAAACACATGATTCAGTTTCAAGTAAAAGCAAAGTAGATGGCATATCATCAAATCCATGCGTATCAAATGGTTTAGCTTCAAATACTTGTGATATACTTGATTTAGCTTCTACAGTATGCGAAACAAACGAGTTAGCTTCAACTCCATGCGAAACACATAACTTAGCTTCTAATCAACGCGAAGCAGAAGGCCTATCTTCGAATCCAGGCGAATCACATGTTTAGATTCAAATATTTGTGATATACAGGATTACGCTTCAAATGCATGCGACACAACGAGTTAGCTTCAAATCCAAGCGAAGCACATGATTTATCTTCAAATCAATGCGGAGTAGGAAGTTTAGCTTTAAATCCATGCGAAAGACATGATTTAGATCCAAATCAATGCGAAGTAGAAGGCTTAGCTTCAAATCCATGCGAATTAAATGGTTTAGCTTCTAATACTTGTGATATATACGATTTAGCTTCAAAAGCATGCGAAACAAACGAGTTTGTTTGAAATCCATGCGAAACACCCGATTTAGCTCCAAATCAATGCAAAGTGGAAGGCTTAGCTTGAAATCCGTGCGAAACAAATGGTTCAGCTTCAAATACTTGTGATATACGTGATTTAGCTTCATCTGCATGCTAAACAAACGAGTTAGCTTCAAATCCATGCGGAACACGTGATTTAGCTTCAAATCAATGCGAAGGCGAAGGCTTATTTTGAAATCCATGCGAATCAAATGGTTTAGCTTCAAATAATTGTGATATACATGATTTAGCTTCAACTGCATTGCGAAACAATCTAGTTAGTCTCAAATCCAAGCGAAAGACATGATTTAGCTCCAAATCAATGCGAAGTAGAAGGCTTATCTTCAAATCCATGCGAAACAAGTGGTTCAGCTTCAAATAATTGTGATGTGCATGATTTAGCTTCAAAAGCAAGCGAAACGAACGAGTTAGCTTCAAATCCATGCGAAACACATGATTTAGCTTCAAATAAATGCGAAGTAGAAGGCTTATCTTCAAATCCATTCGAATTAAATGGTTTAGCTTTAAATACCTGTGATATACATGAATTATCTTTAACTGCATGCAAAACAAACGATATAGCTTTAAATCCATGGGAAACAGATGATTTAGATTAAAATCAATGCGAAGTAGAAGGCTTATCTTCAAATCCATGCGAAACAAATGGTTGAGCTTCAAATACTTGGGATATACATGATTCAGCTTCAACTGCATGCGTAACAAACGAGTTAGCTCCAAATCTATGCGAAACACAAGATTTAGCTGCAAATCAATGCGAAGTAGAAGGCTTAGCTTCAAATCCGTGCGAAACACAGGATTTAGTTACAAATCAATGCGATGTAGAAGGCTGATCTTCAAATCCATGCGGAACACGTGATTTAGCTTCAAATCAATGCGAAGGCGAAGGCTTAGCGTCGAATCCATGCGAAACAAATGGTTTAGCTTCAAATACCTGTGATATACAAGATTTGGCTTCAAATGCAGGCGAAATAACGAGTTAGCTTTAAATCCATGCGAAACACATGATTTAGCACCAAATCAGTGCGAAGTAGAAGGCTTAGATTCAGTTCCATGGGAATCAAATGGTTTAGCTTCAAATACTTGTAATATACATGATTTAGCTTCAACTGCATGCGAAACAAACGAGTTAGCTTCAAATCCAAAGGGAGCACATCATTTAATATCAAATCAATGCGAAGTAGAAGGCTTAGCTCCTAATCAATGCGAAACAAATGGTTTAGCTTCAAATAATTGTGATAAACATGATCTAGTTTCAACTGCATGCGCGACAATCGAGTTAGCTTCAAATCCATGCGAAACACATGATTTAGCTTCAAATCAATTCGAAGTAGAAGGGTTATCTTCTAATCCGTGCGATACAAATGGTTTAGCTTCAAATACCTGTGATATACATGATTTAGCTTCAACTGCATGCGATAAAAACGAGTTAGCTTCAAATCCAAGCGAAAAGCATGATTTAGCATCAAGTCAACGCGAAGTTGAAGGCTTAGCTTCAAATCCATGCGAAACAAATGGTTTAGCTTCAAATACTTGTGATATACATGATTTAGCTTCAACAGCATGCGAAACAATCGAATTAGCTTCAAATCCAAGCGAAAAACATGATTTAGCATCAAGTGAACGCGAAGTTGAAGGCTTAGCTTCAAATCCATGCGAAACAAATGGTTTAGCGTCAAATACTTGTGATATACAAGCTTTAGATTCAACTGCATGCGAAACGAACGAGTTAGCTTCAAATCCATGCGAGACACATGATTTAGCTTCAAATCGATGCGAAGTAGAAGGCTTAGCTTCATATCCAAGTGAAACACATGATTTAGCTTCAAATCAATGCGATGACAAAGTCTTATCTTCAAATACATACGAAACAAATGATTTAGCTTGAAATACTTGCGATATAAGTGATTTAGCTGCAAGTACTTGCGATATAAATAATATAACTTCAAATGCAGGCGAAACAAACGAGTTAGCTTCAATTGCAAGCGAAACACGTGATTTGGCCTCAAATCAATGCGAAGTAGAAGGCTTAGCATCCAATCCGTGCGAATCAAAAGTGGTAGCTTCAAATACTTATGATATTCATGATTTAGCTTCAACTGCATGCGAAAAAACGAGTTAGCATCGAATCCAAGCGAAAAGCATGATTTAGCATCAAGTTAACGCGAAGTTGAAGGCTTAGCTTCAACTGCATGCGAAACAGATGGTTCAGCTTCAAATACTTGTGATAACATGATTTAGCTTCAACTGCATGCGAAACAAACGAGTTAGCTTCAAATCCAAGCGAAACATATGATTTAGCTTCAAATCAATGCGAAGTAGAAGGCTAATCTCCGAATCCACACGAAACAGATTGTTTAGCTTCATATACTTGTGATATACATGATTTAGCATCAACAGCATGCAAAACAAACGTGTCAGCTTCAAATCCATGCGAAATACATGATTTAGCTTCAATTCAATACGAAGTAGAAGGCTTATCATCGAATCCATGCGAAACAAATGGTTTAGCTTCAAATAATTGTGATGTACATGATTTAGCTTCAAATGCAGGCGAAACAAACGAGTTAGCTTCACATCCATGCGAATCACATGATTTAGCTTGAAATAAATGCGAAGAGGAAGGCTCAGCTTCAAATCCATGCGAATCAAATGGTTTAGCGTCAAATACTTGTGATATACAAGATTTAGATTCAACTGCATGCGAAACGAACGAGTTAGCTTCAAATCCAGGCGAAACACATGATTTAGCTTCAATTCAATGTGAAGTAGAAGGCTGAGTTTCAAATTCATGCAAAACAAATGGTTTAGCTTCAAATACTTGTGATATACATGATTTAGCATCAACAGCATGCAAAACAAACGTGTTAGCTTCAAATCCATGCGAAATACATGATTTGGCTTCAATTCAATACGAAGTAGAAGGCTTATCATCGAATCCATGCGAAACACATGATTTAGCTTCAAATAAATGCGAAGAGGAAGGCTCAGCTTCAAATCCGTGCGAATCAAATGGTTTAGCGTCAAATACTTGTGATATACCAGATTTAGATTCAACTGCATGCGAAACGAACGAGTTAGCTTCAAATCCAGGCGAGACACATGATTTAGCTTCAAATCAATGCGAAGTAGAAGGCTTATCTTCGAATCCATGCGAAGTAAATAGTTTAGCTTCAAATACCTGTGATATACATGATTTGGCTTCAACCGCATGCGAAACAAACGATTTAGGTTCAAATCTATGCGAAACACATGGTTTAGCTTCAAATCAGTGCGAGGTAGAAGGCTTATCTTCGAATCCATGCGAAACAAATCGTTTAGCTACAAATATTTGTGACATACATGATTTAAATTCAACTGCATGTGAAACAAACGAGTTAGCTTAAAATCCAAGCGAAACACATGATTTAGCTTCCAATCACTGCGAAGTAGAAGGCTTAGCTTCAAATCCGTGCGAAACACAGGATTTAGTTACAAATCAATGCGATGTAGAAGGCTGATCTTCAAATCCATGCGGAACACGTGATTTAGCTTCAAATCACTGCGAAGTAGAAGGCTTAGCTTCAAATCCATGCGAATCAAATGTTTTAGCTTCAAATACTAGTGATATACATGATTTTGCTTCAACTGCAGGCGAAACAAACGAGTTAGCTTCAAATCCATGCTAAACACATGATTTAGCTTTAAATCAATGCGAAATAGGAGGCTTATCTTCGAATCCATGCGAAACAAATGGTTTAGCTTCCAATACTTGAGATATACATGATTCAGCTACTACTGCATGCGAAACGAACGAGTTAGCTTCAAATCCATGCGAAACACATGATTTAGGTCCAAACCAATGCGAAGTAGAAGGCTTAGCTTCAAATCCATGCGAAACAAATGGTTTAGGTTCAAATACTTGTGATATACATGATTTAGCTTCTACTGCAGGCGAAACAAACGAGTTAGCTTCAAATCCAAGCGAAACACATGATTTAGTTTCAAACCAATGGGAAGTAAAAGGCTGATCTTCGAATCCACACGAAACAGATTATTTAGTTTCAAATACTTGTGATATACATGATTTGGCTTCAACAGCATGCGAAACAAACGTGTTAGCTTCAAATCCAATCGAAAAACATAATTTAGCATCACGTCAATGCGAAGTTGAAGGCTTAGCTTCAACTGCATGCGAAACAGATGGTTCAGCTTCAAATACTTGTGATGAACACGATTTAGCTTCAACTGCATGCGAAACAAACGAGTTAGCTTCAAATCCAAGCGAAACATATGATTTAGCTTCAAATCAATGCGAAGTAGAAGGCTAATCGCCGAATCCAAACGAAACAGATTGTTTAGCTTCAAATACTTGTGATATACATGATTTAGCTTCAACAGCATGCAAAACAAACGTGTTAGCTTCAAATCCATGCGAAATACATGATTTAGCTTCAATTCAATACGAAGTAGAAGGCTTATCATCGAATCCATGCGAAACAAATGGTTCAGCTTCAAATACTTGTGATATACGTGATTTAGCTTCAACTGCATGCGAAAAAACGAGTTAGCTTCAAATCCAAGCGAAGCACATGATTTATCTTCAAATCAATGCGGAGTAGGAAGTTTAGCTTCAAATCCATGCGAAAGACATGATTTAGATCCAAATCAATGCGAAGTAGAAGGCTTAGCTTCAAATCCATGCGAATTAAATGGTTTAGCTTCTAATACTTGTGATATATATGATTTAGCTTCAAATGCATGCGAAACAAACGAGTTAGTTTGAAATCCATGCGAAACACCCGATTTAGCTCCAAATCAATGCGAAGTGGAAGGCTTAGCTTCAAATCCGTGCGAAACACAGGATTTAGTTACAAATCAATGCGATGTAGAAGGCTGATCTTCAAATCCATGCGGAACACGTGATTTAGCTTCAAATCAATGCGAAGGCGAAGGCTTAGCGTCGAATCCATGCGAAACAAATGGTTTAGCTTCAAATACCTGTGATATACAAGATTTGGCTTCAAATGCAGGCGAAATAACGAGTTAGCTTTAAATCCATGCGAAACACATGATTTAGCACCAAATCAGTGCGAAGTAGAAGGCTTAGATTCAGTTCCATGGGAATCAAATGGTTTAAATTCAAATACTTGTAATATACATGATTTAGCTTCAACTGCATGCGAAACAAACGAGTTAGCTTCAAATCCAAAGGGAGCACATCATTTAATATCAAATCAATGCGAAGTAGAAGGCTTAGCTCCTAATCAATGCGAAACAAATGGTTTAGCTTCAAATAATTGTGATATACATGATCTAGTTTCAACTGCATGCGCGACAATCGAGTTAGCTTCAAATCCATGCGAAACACATGATTTAGCTTCAAATCAATTCGAAGTAGAAGGGTTATCTTCGAATCCGTGCGAAACAAATGGTTTAGCTTCAAATACCTGTGATATACATGATTTAGCTTCAACTGCATGCGATAAAAACGAGTTAGCTTCAAATCCAAGCGAAAAGCATGATTTAGCATCAAGTCAACGCGAAGTTGAAGGCTTAGCATCAAATCCATGCGAAACAAATGGTTTAGCTTCAAATACTTGAGATATACATGATTCAGCTACTACTGCATGCGAAACGAACGAGTTAGCTTCAAATCCATGCGAAACACATGATTTAGGTCCAAACCAATGCAAAGTAGAAGGCTTAGCTTCAAATCCATGCGAAACAGATGGTTCAGCTTCAAATACTTGTGATATACATGATTTAGCTTCAACAGCATGCAAAACAAACGTGTTAGCTTCAAATCCATGCGAAATACATGATTTAGCTTCAATTCAATACGAAGTAGAAGGCTTATCATCGAATCCATGCGAAACAAATGGTTCAGCTTCAAATACTTGTGATATACGTGATTTAGCTTCAACTGCATGCGAAAAAACGAGTTAGCTTCAAATCCAAGCGAAGCACATGATTTATCTTCAAATCAATGCGGAGTAGGAAGTTTAGCTTCAAATCCATGCGAAAGACATGATTTAGATCCAAATCAATGCGAAGTAGAAGGCTTAGCTTCAAATCCATGCGAATTAAATGGTTTAGCTTCTAATACTTGTGATATATATGATTTAGCTTCAAATGCATGCGAAACAAACGAGTTAGTTTGAAATCCATGCGAAACACCCGATTTAGCTCCAAATCAATGCGAAGTGGAAGGCTTAGCTTCAAATCCGTGCGAAACACAGGATTTAGTTACAAATCAATGCGATGTAGAAGGCTGATCTTCAAATCCATGCGGAACACGTGATTTAGCTTCAAATCAATGCGAAGGCGAAGGCTTAGCGTCGAATCCATGCGAAACAAATGGTTTAGCTTCAAATACCTGTGATATACAAGATTTGCCTTCAAATGCAGGCGAAATAACGAGTTAGCTTTAAATCCATGCGAAACACATGATTTAGCACCAAATCAGTGCGAAGTAGAAGGCTTAGATTCAGTTCCATGGGAATCAAATGGTTTAGCTTCAAATACTTGTAATATACATGATTTAGCTTCAACTGCATGCGAAACAAACGAGTTAGCTTCAAATCCAAAGGGAGCACATCATTTAATATCAAATCAATGCGAAGTAGAAGGCTTAGCTCCTAATCAATGCGAAACAAATGGTTTAGCTTCAAATAATTGTGATATACATGATCTAGTTTCAACTGCATGCGCGACAATCGAGTTAGCTTCAAATCCATGCGAAACACATGATTTAGCTTCAAATCAATTCGAAGTAGAAGGGTTATCTTCGAATCCGTGCGAAACAAATGGTTTAGCTTCAAATACCTGTGATATACATGATTTAGCTTCAACTGCATGCGATAAAAACGAGTTAGCTTCAAATCCAAGCGAAAAGCATGATTTAGCATCAAGTCAACGCGAAGTTGAAGGCTTAGCTTCAAATCCATGCGAAACAAATGGTTTAGCTTCAAATACTTGTGATATACATGATTTAGCTTCAACAGCATGCGAAACAATCGAATTAGCTTCAAATCCAAGCGAAAAACATGATTTAGCATCAAGTGAACGCGAAGTTGAAGGCTTAGCTTCAAATCCATGCGAAACAAATGGTTTAGCTTCAAATACTTGTGATATACATGATTTAGCTTCAAATGCAGGCGAAACAAACGAGTTAGCTTCGAATCCATGCGAAACACATGTTTTAGCTTCAATTCAATGCGTAGTAGAAGGCTTAGCTTCAAGTTAATGAGAAACAAATCAATAATCTTCAGATAATTGCGATATAAGTGGTAAAGCTTCAAATGAAGGCGGAGCAAATGAGTTTGCTTCCAATCCATGCGAAAAACATGATTTAGCTTCAAATCAATGCGAAGTAGAAGGCTTAGCATCAAATACATGAGAAACATATGGTTAGCTTCAAATCACTTGTTAGTGGAAGGCTTAGCTTCAAATCCAAGCGAAACACATGATTTGGATTCAACTCAATGCGAAGTAGAAGCCTTAGCTTCAAATCCATGCGAAACGAATGGTTTAGCTTCAAATACTTGTCACATACATGATTTAGCTTCAAATGAAGGCGAAACACACGAGTTAGCTTCAAATCCATGTGAAACACATGATTTAGTTTCAAATCAATGCGAAGTAGAAAGCTGATCTTCGAATCCACACGAAACAGATTATTTAGCTTCAAATACTTGTGATATACGTGATTTAGCTTCAAATGCATGCGAAAAAAACGAGTTAGCTCGAAATGCAAGCGAAACACATGATTTTGTCTCAAATCAATGCGAAGTAGAAGGCTTAGCTTCAAATCCGTGCGAATCAAAAGTTGTAGCTTCAAATACTTGTGATATTCATGATTTAGTTTCAACTGCATGCGAAAAAACGAGTTAGTTTCAAATCCAAGCGAAAAGCATGATTTAGCATCAAGTCAACCCGAAGTTGAAGGCTCAGCTTCAAATCCATGCGAAACAAATGGTTTAGCTTCAAATACTTGCGATATACATGATTTAGCTTCAACTGCATGCGATAAAAACGAGTTAGCTTCAAATCCTTGCGGAACTCATGATTTAGCTTCAAATCAATGCGAAGTAGAAGGGTTATCTTCAAATCCGTGCGAAACAAATGGTTTAGCTTCAAATACCTGTGATATACATGATTTAGCTTCAACTGCATGCGATAAAAACGAGTTAGCTTCAAATCCATGCGAAACGAATGATTTAGCTTCATATACTTGCGAATATAAGTGATATAGCTTGAAATGCAGGCGAACCAAACGAGTTAACTTTAAATCCATGCGAGACACATGATTTAGCTTCAAATCGATGCGGAGTAGAAGGCTTAGCTTCATATCCAAGTGAAACACATGATTTTGCTTCAAATCAATGCGATGACAAAGTCTTATCTTCAAATACATGCGAAACAAATGATTTAGCTTGAAATACATGCGATATAAGTGATTTAGCTGCAAGTACTTGCGATATAAATAATATAACTTCAAATGCAGGCGAAACAAACGAGTTAGCTTCAAATCCATGCGAAACACATGATTTAGCTGCGAATCAATGCGAAGCAGAAGTCTGATCTTCGAATCCATGCGAAACAAATGGTTTAGCTTCAAATACTTGTGATATACATGATTTAGCTTCAACAGCATGCGAAACAAACGAGTTAGCTTCAAATGCAAGCGAAACACATGATTTAGCCTCAAATCAATGCGAAGTAGAAGGCTTAGCATCAAATCCGTGCGAATCAAAAGTGGTAGCTTCAAATACTTGTGATATTCATGATTTAGCTTCAACTGCATAGGAAAAAACGAGTTAGCATCAAATCCAAGCGAAAAGCATGATTTAGCATCAAGTTAACGCGAAGTTGAAGGCTTAGCTTCAACTGCATGCGAAACAGATGGTTCAGCTTCAAATACTTGTGATATACATGATTTAGCATCAACAGCATGCAAAACAAACGTGTTAGCTTCAAATCCATGCGAAATACATGATTTGGCTTCAATTCAATACGAAGTAGAAGGCTTATCATCGAATCCATGCGTAACAAATGGTTTAGCTTCAAATAATTGTGATGTACATGATTTAGCTTCAAATGCAGGCAAAACAAACGAGTTAGCTTCACATCCATGCGAATCACATGATTTAGCTTCAAATTCATTCGAAACACATGGTTTAGCTTAATATACATGCGAAACAAATGTTTAAGCTTCAAATACTTGTGATATACATGATTTATCTTCAACTGCGTACGAAACAAACGAGTTACCTTCAAATACAAGCGAAACACATTATACAGCTTCAAATCAATGCGAAGTAGAAGGCTTATCTTCAAATCCATGCGAAACAAATGGTTTTGCTACGAACAGTTGTGATATACATGATATAGATTCAACTGCATGCGAAACGAACGAGTTAGCATCAAATCCAAACGAAACACATGATTTAGCTTCAAATAAATGCGAAGGGGAAGGCTCAGCTTCAAATCCGTGCGAATCAAATGGTTTAGCGTCAAATACTTGTGATATACAAGATTTAGATTCAACTGCATGCGAAACGGACGAGTTAGCTTCAAATCCAGGCGAAACACATGATTTAGCTTCAATTCAATGTGAAGTAGAAGGCTGAGTTTCAAATCCATGGAAAACAAATGGTTTAGCTTCAAATACTTGTTTTATACATGATTTAACCTTCTACTCCATGCGAAACAAACGAGTTAGCTTCAAATCCATGCGAGACACATGATTTAGCTTCAAATCAATGCGAAGTAGAAGGCTTATCTTCGAATCCATGCGAAGTAAATGGTTTAGCTTCAAATACCTGTGATATACATGATTTGGCTTCAACCGCATGCGAAACAAACGATTTAGGTTCAAATCTATGCGAAACACATGGTTTAGCTTCAAATCAGTGCGAGGTAGAAGGCTTATCTTCGAATCCATGCGAAACAAATCGTTTAGCTACAAATATTTGTGACATACATGATTTAAATTCAACTGCATGTGAAACAAACGAGTTAGCTTAAAATCCAAGCGAAACACATGATTTAGCTTCAAATCACTGCGAAGTAGAAGGCTTAGCTTCAAATCCATGCGAATCAAATGTTTTAGCTTCAAATACTAGTGATATACATGATTTAGCTCCAACTGCATGCGAAACAAACGAGTTAGCTTCAAATCCATGCTAAACACATGATTTAGCTTTAAATCAATGCGAAGTAGGAGGCTTATCTTCGAATCCATGCGAAACAAATGGTTTAGCTTCCAATACTTGAGATATACATGATTCAGCTACTACTGCATGCGAAACGAACGAGTTAGCTTCAAATCCATGCGAAACACATGATTTAGGTCCAAACCAATGCGAAGTAGAAGGCTTAGCTTCAAATCCATGCGAAACAAATGGTTTAGGTTCAAATACTTGTGATATACATGATTTAGCTTCTACTGCAGGCGAAACAAACGAGTTAGCTTCAAATCCAAGCGAAACACATGATTTAGTTTCAAATCAATGGGAAGTAGAAGGCCGATCTTCGAATCCACACGAAACAGATTATTTAGTTTCAAATACTTGTGATATACATGATTTGGCTTCAACAGCATGCGAAACAAACGTGTTAGCTTCAAATCCAATCGAAAAACATAATTTAGCATCACGTCAATGCGAAGTTGAAGGCTTAGCTTCAACTGCATGCGAAACAGATGGTTCAGCTTCAAATACTTGTGATGAACACGATTTAGCTTCAACTGCATGCGAAACAAACGAGTTAGCTTCAAATCCAAGCGAAACATATGATTTAGCTTCAAATCAATGCGAAGTAGAAGGCTAATCGCCGAATCCACACGAAACAGATTGTTTAGCTTCAAATACTTGTGATATACATGATTTAGCTTCAACAGCATGCAAAACAAACCTGTTAGCTTCAAATCCATGCGAAATACATGATTTAGCTTCAATTCAATACGAAGTAGAAGGCTTATCATCGAATCCATGCGAAACAAATGGTTCAGCTTCAAATACTTGTGATATACGTGATTTAGCTTCAACTGCATGCGAAAAAACGAGTTAGCTTCAAATCGAAGCGAAAAGCATGATTGAGCATCAAGTCAACGCGAAGTTGAAGGCTTAGCTTCAAATCCATGCGAAACAAATGGTTTGGCTTCAAATACTTGTGATATACATGACTTAGCTTCAACAGCATGCGAAACAAACGAGTTAGCTTCAAATCCAAGCGAAAAACATGATTTAGCATCAAGTGAACGCTAAGTTGAAGGCTTAGCTTCAAATCCAAGCGAAACATATGATTTAGCTTCAAATCAATGCGAAGTAGAAGGCTAATCTCCGAATCCACACCAAACAGATTGTTTAGCTTCAAATACTTGTGATATACATGATTTAGCTTCAACAGCATGCAAAACAAACGTGTTAGCTTCAAATCCATGCGAAATGCATGATTTAGCTTCAATTCAATACGAAGTAGAAGGCTTATCATCGAATCCATGCGAAACAAATGGTTCAGCTTCAAATACTTGTGATATACGTGATTTAGCTTCAACTGCATGCGAAAAAACGAGTTAGCTTCAAATCCAAGCGAAAAGCATGATTTAGCACCAAGTAAACGCGACGTTGAAGGCTTAGCTTCAAATCCATTCGAAACAAATGGTTTGGCTTCAAATACTTGTGATATACATGACTTAGCTTCAACAGCATGCGAAACAAACGAGTTAGCTTCAAACCCAAGCGAAAAACATGATTTAGCATAAAGTGAACGCGAAGTTGAAGGCTTAGCTTCAAATCCATGCGAAACAAATGGTTTAGCTTCAAATACTTGTGATATACGTGATTTAGCTTCAACTGCATGCGAAAAAAACGAGTTAGCTTCAAATGCAAACGAAACACATGATTTAGCCTCAAATCAATGCGAAGCAGAAGTCTGGTCTTCGAAACCATGCGAAACAAATAGTTTAGCTTCAAATAATTGTGATATACATAACTTAGCTTCAAATGCAGGCGAAACAAACGAGTTAGCTTCACATCTATGCGAATCACATGATTTAGCTTCAAATTCATACGAAACACATGGTTTAGCTTAATATACATGCGAAACAAATGGTTAAGCTTCAAATACTTGTGATATACATGATTTATCTTCAAATGCGTACGAAACAAACGAGTTACCTTCAAATCCAAGCGAAACACATGATTTAGCTTCGAATCACTGCGAAGTAGAAGGCTTAGCTTCAAATCCATGCGAATCAAATGTTTTAGCTTCAAATACTTGTGATATACATGATTTAGCTTCAACTGCATGCGAAACAAACGAGATAGCTTCAAATCCATGCGGAACACATGATTTAGCTTCAAATCAATGCGAAGCAGAAGTCTGATCTTCGAATCCATGCGAAACAAATGGCTTAGCTTCAAATACTTGTGATAACCATGATTTAGGTCCAAACCAATGCGAAGTAGAAGGCTTAGCTTCAAATCCGTGCGAAACAAAAGTTTTAGGTTCAAATACTTGTGATATACATGATTTAGCTTCTACTGCATGCGAATCAATTGGTTTAGCACCAAATACTTGTGTTATACATGATTTTGCTTCAAATGCAGGCGAAACGTACAAGTAAGCTTGAAATCCATGCGAAACACATGATTTAGCTGCGAATCAATGCGAAGCAGAAGTCTGATCTTCGAATCCATGCGAAACAAATGGTTTAGATTCAAATGCTTCTCACATACATGATTTAGCTTCAAATGCAGGCGAAACAAACGAGTTAGCTTCAAATCCAAGCGAAACAAATGATTTAGTTTCAAATCAATGCGAAGTAGAAGGCTAATCTCCGAATCCACACGAAACAGATTGTTTAGCTTCAAATACTTGTGATATACATGATTTAGCTTCAACAGCATGCAAAACAAACGTGTTAGCTTCAAATCCATGCGAAATACATGGTTTAGCTTAAATTCAATACGAAGTAGAAGGCTTATCATCGAATCCATGCGAAACAAATGGTTCAGCTTCAAATACTTGGGATATACGTGATTTACCTTCAACTGCATGCGAAAAAAACGAGTTAGCTTCAAATGCAAACGAAACACATGATTTAGCCTCAAATCAATGCGAAGTAGAAGGCTTAGCATCAAATCCGTGCGAATCAAAAGTGGTAGCTTCAAATACTTGTGATATTCATGATTTAGCTTCAACTGCATGCGAAAAAACGAGTTAGCTTCTAATCCAAGCGAAAAGCATGATTTAGCATCAAGTGAACGCGAAGTTGAAGGCTTAGCTTCAAATCCATGCGAAACAAATGGTTTAGCTTCAAATACTTGTGATATACATGATTTAGCTTCAACTGCATGCAAAACAAACGAGTAAGTTTCAAATCCATGCGAAACACATGATTTAGCTTCAAATCAATGCGAAGCAGAAGTCTGATCTTCGAAACCATGCGAAACAAATGGTTTAGCTTCAAATAATTGTGATATACATAACTTAGCTTCAAATGCAGGCGAAACAAACGAGTTAGCTTCACATCCATGCGAATCACATGATTTAACTTCAAATTCATTCGAATCACATGGTTTAGCTTAATATACATGCGAAACAAATGGTTAAGCTTCAAATACTTGTGATATACATGATTTATCTTCAAATGCGTACGAAACAAACGAGTTACCTTCAAATACAAGCGAAACACATTTCACAGCTTCCATTCAATGCGAAGTAGAAGGCTTATCTTCAAATCCATGCGAAACAAATGGTTTAGCTACGAATAGTTGTGATATACATGATATAGATTCAACTGCATGCGAAACGAACGAGTTAGCTTCAAATCCAAACGAAACACATGATTTAGCTTCAAATAAATGCGAAGAGGAAGGCTCAGCTTCAAACCCATGCGAATCAAATGGTTTAGCGTCAAATACTTGTGTTATACATAATTTAGATTCACTGCATGCGAAACGAACGAGTTACCTTCAAATCCAAGCGAAACACATGATTTAGCTTCGAATCAATGCGAAGTAGAAGGCTTATCTTCAAACTGATGCGGTACGAATGGTTTAGCTTCAAATACTTGCTAATGTAAGTGCTATTGCTTCAAATGCAGGCGAAACAAGCGAGGTAGCTTCAAATCCATGCGAAACACGATTTAGCTTCAAATCAATGCGAAGTACAATGCTCATCTTTAAATCCATGCGAAACAAATCGTTTAGCTACAAATATTTGTGACATACATGATTTAAATTCAACTGCATGTGAAACAAACGAGTTAGCTTAAAATCCAAGCGAAACACATGATTTAGCTTCCAATCACTGCGAAGTAGAAGGCTTAGCTTCAAATCCATGCGAATCAAATGTTTTAGCTTCAAATACTTGTGATATACATGATTTAGCTTCAACTGCATGCGAAACAAACGAGATAGCTTCAAATCCATGCGGAACACATGATTTAGCTTCAAATCAATGCGAAGCAGAAGTCTGATCTTCGAATCCATGCGAAACAAATGGTTTAGCTTCAAATACTTGTGATAACCATGATTTAGCTTCAACAGCATGCGAAACAAACGAGTTAGCTTCAAATCCATGCGAAACAAAAGTTTTAGGTTCAAATACTTGTGATATACATGATTTAGCTTCAACAGCATGCAAAACAAACGTGTTATCTTCAAATCCATGCGAAATGCATGATTTAGCTTCAATTCAATACGAAGTAGAAGGCTTATCATCGAATCCATGCGAAACAAATGGTTCAGCTTCAAATACTTGTGATATACGTGATTTAGCTTCAACTGCATGCGAAAAAACGAGTTGGCTTCAAATCCAAGCGAAAACCATGATTTAGCATCAAGTAAACGCGAAGTTGAAGGCTTAGCTTCAAATCCATTCGAAACAAATGGTTTGGCTTCAAATACTTGTGATATACATGACTTAGCTTCAACAGCATGCGAAACAAACGAGTTAGCTTCAAATCCAAGCGAAAAACATGATTTAGCATAAAGTGAACGCGAAGTTGAAGGCTTAGCTTCAAATCCATGCGAAACAAATGGTTTAGCTTCAAATACTTGTGATATACGTGATTTAGCTTCAACTGCATGCGAAAAAAACGAGTTAGCTTCAAATGCAAACGAAACACATGATTTAGCCTCAAATCAATGCGAAGCAGAAGTCTGATCTTCGAAACCATGCGAAACAAATAGTTTAGCTTCAAATAATTGTGATATACATAACTTAGCTTCAAATGCAGGCGAAACAAACGAGTTAGCTTCACATCTATGCGAATCACACGATTTAGCTTCAAATTCATTCGAAACACATGGTTTAGCTTAATATACATGCGAAACAAATGGTTAAGCTTCAAATACTTGTGATATACATGATTTATCTTCAAATGCGTACGAAACAAACGAGTTACCTTCAAATCCAAGCGAAACATATGATTTAGCTTCAAATCAATGCGAAGTAGAAGGCTAATCGCCGAATCCACACGAAACAGATTGTTTAGCTTCAAATACTTGTGATATACATGATTTAGCTTCAACAGCATGCAAAACAAACGTGTTAGCTTCAAATCCATGCGAAATACATGATTTAGCTTCAATTCAATACGAAGTAGAAGGCTTATCATCGAATCCATGCGAAACAAATGGTTTGGCTTCAAATACTTGTGATATACATGACTTAGCTTCAACAGCATGCGAAACAAACGAGTTAGCTTCAAATCCAAGCGAAAAACATGATTTAGCATCAAGTGAACGCTAAGTTGAAGGCTTAGCTTCAAATCCAAGCGAAACATATGATTTAGCTTCAAATCAATGCGAAGTAGAAGGCTAATCTCCGAATCCACACGAAACAGATTGTTTAGCTTCAAATACTTGTGATATACATGATTTAGCTTCAACAGCATGCAAAACAAACGTGTTAGCTTCAAATCCATGCGAAATGCATGATTTAGCTTCAATTGAATACGAAGTAGAAGGCTTATCATCGAATCCATGCGAAACAAATGGTTCAGCTTCAAATACTTGTGATATACGTGATTTAGCTTCAACTGCATGCGAAAAAACGAGTTGGCTTCAAATCCAAGCGAAAAGCATGATTTAGCATCAAGTAAACGCGAAGTTGAAGGCTTAGCTTCAAATCCATTCGAAACAAATGGTTTGGCTTCAAATACTTGTGATATACATGACTTAGCTTCAACAGCATGCGAAACAAACGAGTTAGCTTCAAATCCAAGCGAAACACATTTTACAGCTTCAAATCAATGCGAAGTAGAAGGCTTATCTTCAAATCCATGCGAAACAAATGGTTTAGCTACGAATAGTTGTGATATACATGATATAGATCTAACTGCATGCGAAACGAACGAGTTAGCTTAAAATCCAAACGAAACACATGATTTAGCTTCACATAAATGCGAAGAGGAAGGCTCAGCTTCAAACCCATGCGAATCAAATGGTTTAGCGTCAAATACTTGTGTTATACATAATTTAGATTCAACTGCATGCGAAACGAACGAGTTACCTTCAAATCCAAGCGAAACACATGATTTAGCTTCGAATCACTGCGAAGTAGAAGGCTTAGCTTCAAATCCATGCGAATCAAATGTTTTAGCTTCAAATACTTGTGATATACATGATTTAGCTTCAACTGCATGCGAAACAAACGAGATAGCTTCAAATCCATGCGGAACACATGATTTAGCTTCAAATCAATGCGAAGCAGAAGTCTGATCTTCGAATCCATGCGAAACAAATGGTTTAGCTTCAAATACTTGTGATACATTTGATTTAGCTTCAACAGCATGCGAAACAAACGAGTTATCTTCAAATACATACGAAACACATGATTTAGCTTCAAATCAATGCGAAGTAGAAGGCTGATCTTCGAATTCATGCGAAACAAATGGTTTAGCTTCAAATACTTGTGATATATATGATTTAGCTTCAACAGCATGCGAAACAAACGAGTTAGCTTCAAATCCATGCGAAACACAAGATTTAGCTTCAAATCAATGCGAAGTAGGAGGCTTATCTTCGATCCCATGCGATACAAATGGTTCAGCTTCAAATACTTGTGTTATACATGATTTAGCTTCAACAGCATGCGAAACAAACGAGTTAGCTTCAAAACCAAGCGAAACAAATGATTTAGCCTCAAATCAATGCGAAGTAGAAGGCTTAGCTTCGAATAAATGCGAAACAAATGGTTTAGCTTCAAATACTTGTGATATATATGATATAGCTTCAACAGCATGCGAAAAAAAAGAGTTAGCTTCAAATCCATGCGAAACACATGATTTAGCCTCAAATCAATGCGAAGTAGAAGGCTTAGCTTCAAAACCATGGGAATCAAATGGTTTAGCTTCAAATACTTGTGATATGCATGATTTAGCTTCAACTACTATCGAAAAAAACGAGTTAGCTTCAAATCCAAGCGAAACACATGATTTAGCCTCAAATCAATGCGAATTAGAAGGGTTATCTTCATATCCATGCGAAACAAATGGTTTAGCTGCAAATACTTGTGATATACGTGATTTAGCTTCAACTGCATGCGAAACAAACGAGTTAGCTTCGAATCCATGCGAAACACATGATTTAGCATCAAATCAATGCGAAGTGGAAGACTTATCTTCGTATCCATGCGAAACAAATGGTTTAGCTGCAAATACTTGTGATATACGTGATTTAGCTTCAACTGCATGCGAAACAAACGAGTTAGCTTCGAATCCATGCGAAACGAATAGTTTAGCTTCAAATACTTGTGATGTACATGATTCAGCTTCAACTGCATGCGAAACAAACGAGTTAGCTTCAAATCCTTGCGAAACACATGATTTAGATTAAAATCAATGCGAAGTAGAAGGCTTATCTTCGAATCCATTCGAAACAAATGGTTTAGCTTCAAATACTTGTGATATATATGATTTAGCTTCAACTGCATGCGAAATAAACGAGTTAGCTTCGAATCCATGCGGAAAACATGATTTAGCTTCAAATCAATGCGAAGTAGAAGGCTGATCTTCGAATCCATGCGAAGCAAATGGTTTAGCTTCAAATACTTGTGATACACTTGATTTAGCTTCAACTGCTCGCGAATCAAACAAGTTAGCTTCAAATCCATGCGAACACATGATTTAGCTTCAAATCAATGCGAAGTAGGAGGCTTATCTTCGATTCCATGCGATACAAATGATTTAGCTTCAAATACATGTGATGTACATGATTTAGCTACAACAGCATGCGAAACAAACGAGTTAGCTTCAAATCCATGCGAAACACATGATTTAGATTAAAATCAATGCGAAGTAGAAGGCTTATCTTCGAATCCATGCGAAACAAATGGTTTAGCTTCTAATACTTGTGATATACATGATTTAGCTTTAACTGCATGCGAAACAAACGAGTTAGCTTATAATCCATGCGAAACACATGGTTTAGCTTCAAATTAATGCGAAGTAGAAGGGTTATCTTCGTATCCATGCGAAACAAATGGTTTAGCTTCAAATACTTGTGATACATTTGATTTAGCTTCAACAGCATGCGAAACAAACGAGTTATCTTCAAATACATGCGAAACACATGATTTAGCTTCAAATCAATGCGAAGTAGAAGGCTGATATTCGAATCCATGCGAAACAAATGGTTTAGCTTCAAATACTTGTGATATATATGATTTAGCTTCAACAGCATGCGAAACAAACGAGTTAGCTTCAAATCCATGCGTAACACATGATTTAGCTTCAAATCAATGCGAAGTAGGAGGCTTATCTTCGATCCGATGCGATACAAATGGTTTAGCTTCAAATACTTGTGATATACATGATTTAGCTTCAACTGCATGCGAAACAAACGAGATAGCTTCAAATCCATGCGGAACACATGATTTAGCTTCAAATCAATGCGAAGCAGAAGTCTGATCTTCGAATCCATGCGAAACAAATGGTTTAGCTTCAAATACTTGTGATACATTTGATTTAGCTTCAACAGCATGCGAAACAAACGAGTTATCTTCAAATACATACGAAACACATGATTTAGCTTCAAATCAATGCGAAGTAGAAGGCTGATCTTCGAATTCATGCGAAACAAATGGTTTAGCTTCAAATACTTGTGATATATATGATTTAGCTTCAACAGCATGCGAAACAAACGAGTTAGCTTCAAATCCATGCGAAACACAAGATTTAGCTTCAAATCAATGCGAAGTAGGAGGCTTATCTTCGATCCCATGCGATACAAATGGTTCAGCTTCAAATACTTGTGTTATACATGATTTAGCTTCAACAGCATGCGAAACAAACGAGTTAGCTTCAAAACCAAGCGAAACAAATGATTTAGCCTCAAATCAATGCGAAGTAGAAGGCTTAGCTTCGAATAAATGCGAAACAAATGGTTTAGCTTCAAATACTTGTGATATATATGATATAGCTTCAACAGCATGCGAAAAAAAAGAGTTAGCTTCAAATCCATGCGAAACACATGATTTAGCCTCAAATCAATGCGAAGTAGAAGGCTTAGCTTCAAAACCATGGGAATCAAATGGTTTAGCTTCAAATACTTGTGATATGCATGATTTAGCTTCAACTACTATCGAAAAAAACGAGTTAGCTTCAAATCCAAGCGAAACACATGATTTAGCCTCAAATCAATGCGAATTAGAAGGGTTATCTTCATATCCATGCGAAACAAATGGTTTAGCTGCAAATACTTGTGATATACGTGATTTAGCTTCAACTGCATGCGAAACAAACGAGTTAGCTTCGAATCCATGCGAAACACATGATTTAGCATCAAATCAATGCGAAGTGGAAGACTTATCTTCGTATCCATGCGAAACAAATGGTTTAGCTGCAAATACTTGTGATATACGTGATTTAGCTTCAACTGCATGCGAAACAAACGAGTTAGCTTCGAATCCATGCGAAACGAATAGTTTAGCTTCAAATACTTGTGATGTACATGATTCAGCTTCAACTGCATGCGAAACAAACGAGTTAGCTTCAAATCCTTGCGAAACACATGATTTAGATTAAAATCAATGCGAAGTAGAAGGCTTATCTTCGAATCCATTCGAAACAAATGGTTTAGCTTCAAATACTTGTGATATATATGATTTAGCTTCAACTGCATGCGAAATAAACGAGTTAGCTTCGAATCCATGCGGAAAACATGATTTAGCTTCAAATCAATGCGAAGTAGAAGGCTGATCTTCGAATCCATGCGAAGCAAATGGTTTAGCTTCAAATACTTGTGATACACTTGATTTAGCTTCAACTGCTCGCGAATCAAACAAGTTAGCTTCAAATCCATGCGAACACATGATTTAGCTTCAAATCAATGCGAAGTAGGAGGCTTATCTTCGATTCCATGCGATACAAATGATTTAGCTTCAAATACATGTGATGTACATGATTTAGCTACAACAGCATGCGAAACAAACGAGTTAGCTTCAAATCCATGCGAAACACATGATTTAGATTAAAATCAATGCGAAGTAGAAGGCTTATCTTCGAATCCATGCGAAACAAATGGTTTAGCTTCTAATACTTGTGATATACATGATTTAGCTTTAACTGCATGCGAAACAAACGAGTTAGCTTATAATCCATGCGAAACACATGGTTTAGCTTCAAATTAATGCGAAGTAGAAGGGTTATCTTCGTATCCATGCGAAACAAATGGTTTAGCTTCAAATACTTGTGATACATTTGATTTAGCTTCAACAGCATGCGAAACAAACGAGTTATCTTCAAATACATGCGAAACACATGATTTAGCTTCAAATCAATGCGAAGTAGAAGGCTGATATTCGAATCCATGCGAAACAAATGGTTTAGCTTCAAATACTTGTGATATATATGATTTAGCTTCAACAGCATGCGAAACAAACGAGTTAGCTTCAAATCCATGCGAAACACATGATTTAGCTTCAAATCAATGCGAAGTAGGAGGCTTATCTTCGATCCGATGCGATACAAATGGTTTAGCTTCAAATACTTGTGATATACATGATTTAGCTTCAACAGCATGCGAAAGAAACGAGCTAGCTTCAAATCCATGCGAAACAAGTGATTTAGCATCAAATCAATGCGAAGTAGAAGGCTGATATTCGAATCCATGCGAAGCAAATGGTTTAGCTTCAAATACTTGTGATATACATGATTTAGCTTCAACAGCATGCGAAACAAATGAGTTATATTCAAATCCAAGCGAAACACATGATTTATCTTCAAATCAATGCGAAGTAGAAAGCTTAGCTTCAAAACCATGGGAATCAAATGGTTTAGCTTCAAATACTTGTGATATGCATGATTTAGCTTCAACTACTATCGAAAAAAAACGAGTTAGCTTCAAATCCAAGCGAAACACATGATTTAGCCTCAAATCAATGCGAATTAGAAGGGTTATCTTCGTATCCATGCGAAACAAATAGTTTAGCTACAAATACTTGTGATATACGTGATTTAGCTTCAACTGCATGCGAAACAAACGAGTTAGCTTCGAATCCATGCGAAACACATGATTTAGCATCAAATCAATGCGAAGTAGAAGACTTATCTTCGTATCCATGCGAAACAAATGGTTTAGCTGCAAATACTTGTGATATACGTGATTTAGCTTCAACTGCATGCGAAACAAACGAGTTAGCTTCGAATCCATGCGAAACGAATAGTTTAGCTTCAAATACTTGTGATGTACATGATTCAGCTTCAACTGCATGCGAAACAAACGAGTTAGCTTCAAATCCTTGCGAAACACATGATTTAGATTAAAATCAATGCGAAGTAGAATGCTTATCTTCGAATCCATTCGAAACAAATGGTTTAGCTTCAAATACTTGTGATATACATGATTTAGCTTCAACTGCATGCGAAATAAACGAGTTAGCTTCGAATCCATGCGGAAAACATGATTTAGCTTCAAATCAATGCGAAGTAGAAGGCTGATCTTCGAATCCATGCGAAGCAAATGGTTTAGCTTCAAATACTTGTGATACACTTGATTTAGCTTCAACTGCTCGCGAATCAAACAAGTTAGCTTCAAATCCATGCGAACACATGATTTAGCTTCAAATCAATGCGAAGTAGGAGGCTTATCTTCGATTCCATGCGATACAAATGATTTAGCTTCAAATACATGTGATGTACATGATTTAGCTACAACAGCATGCGAAACAAACGAGTTATCTTCAAATACATGCGAAACACATGATTTAGCTTCAAGTCAATGCGAAGTAGAAGGCTGATCTTCGAATCCATGCGAAACAAATGGTTTAGCTTCAAATACTTGTGATATATATGATTTAGCTTCAACAGCATGCGAAACAAACGAGTTAGCTTCAAATCCATGCGAAACACATGATTTAGCTTCAAATCAATGCGAAGTAGGAGGCTTATCTTCGATCCCATGCGATACAAATGGTTTAGCTTCAAATACTTGTGTTATACATGATTTAGCTTCAACAGCATGCGAAACAAACGAGCTAGCTTCAAATCCATGCGAAACACATAATTTAGCTTCAAATCAATGCGAATTAGAAGGGTTGTCTTGGAATCCATGCGAAACGTATGATATAGCTTCAAATACTAGTGATATACATGATTTAGCTTCAACAGCATGTGAAAAAGACGAGTTAGCTTCAAAACCAAGCGAAACAAATGATTTAGCCTCAAATCAATGCGAAGTAGAAGGCTTAGCTTCGAATAAATGCGAAACAAATGGTTTAGCTTCAAATACATGTGATAGATATGATATAGCTTCAACAGCATGCGAAAAAAAGAGTTAGCTTCAAATCCATGCGAAACACATGATTTAGCCTCAAATCAATGCGAAGTAGAAGGCTTAGCTTCGAATAAATGCGAAACAAATGGTTTAACTTCAAATACTTGTGATATACATGATTTAGCTTCAACAGCATGTGAAAAAAACGAGTTAGCTTCAAAACCAAGCGAAACAAATGATTTAGCCTCAAATCAATGCGAAGTAGAAGGCTTAGCTTCGAATAAATGCGAAACAAATGGTTTAGCTTCAATACTTGTGATATATATGATTTAGCATCAACAGCATGCGAAACAAACGAGTTAGCTTCAAATCCATGCGAAACACATGATTCAGATTCAAATCAATGCGAAGTAGGAGGCTTATCTTCGATCCCATCCGATACAAATGGTTTAGCTTCAAATACTAGTGATATACATGATTTAGATTCAACAGGATGCGAAACAAACGAGTCAGCTTCAAATCCATGCGAAACACATGATTTAGCCTCAAATCAATGCGAAGTAGAAGGCTTAGTTTCGAATAAATGCGTAACAAATGGTTTACCTACAAATACTTGTGATATATATGATTTAGCTTCAACAGCATGCGAAACAAAAGAGTTAGCTTCAAATCCATGCGAAACACAAGATTTAGCATCAAATCAATGCGAAGTAGAAGGCTTAGCTTCGAATAAATGCGAAACAAATGGTTCAGCTTCAAATACTTGTGATATATATGATTTAGCTTCAACAGCATGCGAAACAAACGAGTTAGCTTCAAATCCATGCGAAACACATGATTTAGCTTCAAATCAATGCGAAGTAGGAGGCTTATCTTCGAATCCATGCGAAACAAATGGTTTAGCTTCAAATACTTGTGATATACATGGTTTAGCTACAACTGCATGCGAAAAAAACGAGTTAGCTTCAAAACCAAGCGAAACACATGATTTAGCCTCAAATCAATGCGAAGTAGAAGGCTTAGCTTCGAATAAATGCGAAACAAATGGTTCAGCTTCAAATACTTGTGATATATATGATTTACCTTCAACAGCATGCGAAACAAACGAGTTAGCTTCAAATCCATGCGAAACACATGATTTAGCTTCAAATCAATGCGAAGTAGGATGCTTATCTTCGATCCCATCCGATACAAATGGTTTAGCTTCAAATACCTGTGATATGCATGATTTAGCTTCAACAGCATGCGAAACAAACGAGCTATCTTCAAATCCATGCGAAACACATGATTTAGCATCAAATCAATGCGAAGTAGAAGGCTTATCTTCGAATCCATGCGAAACAAATGGTTTAGCTTCAAATACTTGTGATATACATGATTTAGCTACAACTGCATGCGAAAAAAACGAGTTAGCTTCAAAACCAAGCGAAACACATGATTTAGCTTCAAATCAATGCGAAGTGGAAGGCTTATATTCGAATCCATGCGAAACGAATAGTTTAACTTCAAATACTTTTGATATACAAGATTCAGCTTCAACTGCCTAGGAAACAAACGAGTTAGCTTCAAATCCATGCGAAACACATGATTTATCATCAAGTCAACGCGAAGTTGATGGCTTAGCTTCAAATCCATGCAAAACGAATGATTTAGCTTCACATATTTGAAAATATAAGTGATATGGCTTCAAATGCAGGCGAAACAAACGAGTTAGCTTCAAACCCTTGCGAAACAAGTGATTTAGCATCAAATCAATGCGAAGTAGAAGGCTGATATTCGAATCCATGCGAAGCAAATGGTTTAGCTTCAAATACTTGTGATATACATGATTTAGCTTCAACAGCATGCGAAACAAATGAGTTATATTCAAATCCAAGCGAAACACATGATTTATCTTCAAATCAATGCGAAGTAGAAAGCTTAGATTCAAAACCATGGGAATCAAATGGTTTAGCTTCAAATACTTGTGATATGCATGATTTAGCTTCAACTACTATCGAAAAAAACGAGTTAGCTTCAAATCCAAGCGAAACACATGATTTAGCCACAAATCAATGCGAATTAGAAGGGTTATCTTCATATCCATGCGAAACAAATGGTTTAGCTGCAAATACTTGTGATATACGTGATTTAGCTTCAACTGCATGCGAAACAAACGAGTTAGCTTCGAATCCATGCGAAACACATGATTTAGCATCAAATCAATGCGAAGTGGAAGACTTATCTTCGTATCCATGCGAAACAAATGGTTTAGCTGCAAATACTTGTGATATACGTGATTTAGCTTCAACTGCATGCGAAACAAACGAGTTAGCTTCGAATCCATGCGAAACGAATAGTTTAGCTTCAAATACTTGTGATGTACATGATTCAGCTTCAACTGCATGCGAAACAAACGAGTTAGCTTCAAATCCTTGCGAAACACATGATTTAGATTAAAATCAATGCGAAGTAGAAGGCTTATCTTCGAATCCATTCGAAACAAATGGTTTAGCTTCAAATACTTGTGATATATATGATTTAGCTTCAACTGCATGCGAAATAAACGAGTTAGCTTCGAATCCATGCGGAAAACATGATTTAGCTTCAAATCAATGCGAAGTAGAAGGCTGATCTTCGAATCCATGCGAAGCAAATGGTTTAGCTTCAAATACTTGTGATACACTTGATTTAGCTTCAACTGCTCGCGAATCAAACAAGTTAGCTTCAAATCCATGCGAACACATGATTTAGCTTCAAATCAACGCGAAGTAGGAGGCTTATCTTCGATTCCATGCGATACAAATGATTTAGCTTCAAATACATGTGATGTACATGATTTAGCTACAACAGCATGCGAAACAAACGAGTTAGCTTCAAATCCATGCGAAACACATGATTTAGATTAAAATCAATGCGAAGTAGAAGGCTTATCTTCGAATCCATGCGAAACAAATGGTTTAGCTTCTAATACTTGTGATATACATGATTTAGCTTTAACTGCATGCGAAACAAACGAGTTAGCTTATAATCCATGCGAAACACATGGTTTAGCTTCAAATTAATGCGAAGTAGAAGGGTTATCTTCGTATCCATGCGAAACAAATGGTTTAGCTTCAAATACTTGTGATACATTTGATTTAGCTTCAACAGCATGCGAAACAAACGAGTTATCTTCAAATACATGCGAAACACATGATTTAGCTTCAAATCAATGCGAAGTAGAAGGCTGATCTTCGAATCCATGCGAAACAAATGGTTTAGCTTCAAATACTTGTGATATATATGATTTAGCTTCAACAGCATGCGAAACAAACGAGTTAGCTTCAAATCCATGCGAAACACATGATTTAGCTTCAAATCAATGCGAAGTAGGAGGCTTATCTTCGATCCGATGCGATACAAATGGTTTAGCTTCAAATACTTGTGATATACATGATTTAGCTTCAACAGCATGCGAAAGAAACGAGCTAGCTTCAAATCCATGCGAAACAAGTGATTTAGCATCAAATCAATGCGAAGTAGAAGGCTGATATTCGAATCCATGCGAAGCAAATGGTTTAGCTTCAAATACTTGTGATATACATGATTTAGCTTCAACAGCATGCGAAACAAATGAGTTATATTCAAATCCAAGCGAAACACATGATTTATCTTCAAATCAATGCGAAGTAGAAAGCTTAGCTTCAAAACCATGGGAATCAAATGGTTTAGCTTCAAATACTTGTGATATGCATGATTTAGCTTCAACTACTATCGAAAAAAACGAGTTAGCTTCAAATCCAAGCGAAACACATGATTTAGCCTCAAATCAATGCGAATTAGAAGGGTTATCTTCGTATCCATGCGAAACAAATGGTTTAGCTGCAAATACTTGTGATATACGTGATTTAGCTTCAACTGCATGCGAAACAAACGAGCTAGCTTCAAATCCATGCGAAACACATAATTTAGCTTCAAATCAATGCGAATTAGAAGGGTTGTCTTGGAATCCATGCGAAACGTATGATATAGCTTCAAATACTAGTGATATACATGATTTAGCTTCAACAGCATGTGAAAAAGACGAGTTAGCTTCAAAACCAAGCGAAACAAATGATTTAGCCTCAAATCAATGCGAAGTAGAAGGCTTAGCTTCGAATAAATGCGAAACAAATGGTTTAGCTTCAAATACATGTGATAGATATGATATAGCTTCAACAGCATGCGAAAAAAATAGTTAGCTTCAAATCCATGCGAAACACATGATTTAGCCTCAAATCAATGCGAAGTAGAAGGCTTAGCTTCGAATAAATGCGAAACAAATGGTTTAACTTCAAATACTTGTGATATACATGATTTAGCTTCAACAGCATGTGAAAAAAACGAGTTAGCTTCAAAACCAAGCGAAACAAATGATTTAGCCTCAAATCAATGCGAAGTAGAAGGCTTAGCTTCGAATAAATGCGAAACAAATGGTTTAGCTTCAAATACTTGTGATATATATGATTTAGCATCAACAGCATGCGAAACAAACGAGTTAGCTTCAAATCCATGCGAAACACATGATTCAGATTCAAATCAATGCGAAGTAGGAGGCTTATCTTCGATCCCATCCGATACAAATGGTTTAGCTTCAAATACTAGTGATATACATGATTTAGATTCAACAGGATGCGAAACAAACGAGTCAGCTTCAAATCCATGCGAAACACATGATTTAGCCTCAAATCAATGCGAAGTAGAAGGCTTAGTTTCGAATAAATGCGTAACAAATGGTTTACCTACAAATACTTGTGATATATATGATTTAGCTTCAACAGCATGCGAAACAAAAGAGTTAGCTTCAAATCCATGCGAAACACAAGATTTAGCATCAAATCAATGCGAAGTAGAAGGCTTAGCTTCGAATAAATGCGAAACAAATGGTTCAGCTTCAAATACTTGTGATATATATGATTTAGCTTCAACAGCATGCGAAACAAACGAGTTAGCTTCAAATCCATGCGAAACACATGATTTAGCTTCAAATCAATGCGAAGTAGGAGGCTTATCTTCGAATCCATGCGAAACAAATGGTTTAGCTTCAAATACTTGTGATATACATGGTTTAGCTACAACTGCATGCGAAAAAAACGAGTTAGCTTCAAAACCAAGCGAAACACATGATTTAGCCTCAAATCAATGCGAAGTAGAAGGCTTAGCTTCGAATAAATGCGAAACAAATGGTTCAGCTTCAAATACTTGTGATATATATGATTTACCTTCAACAGCATGCGAAACAAACGAGTTAGCTTCAAATCCATGCGAAACACATGATTTAGCTTCAAATCAATGCGAAGTAGGATGCTTATCTTCGATCCCATCCGATACAAATGGTTTAGCTTCAAATACCTGTGATATGCATGATTTAGCTTCAACAGCATGCGAAACAAACGAGCTATCTTCAAATCCATGCGAAACACATGATTTAGCATCAAATCAATGCGAAGTAGAAGGCTTATCTTCGAATCCATGCGAAACAAATGGTTTAGCTTCAAATACTTGTGATATACATGATTTAGCTACAACTGCATGCGAAAAAAACGAGTTAGCTTCAAAACCAAGCGAAACACATGATTTAGCTTCAAATCAATGCGAAGTGGAAGGCTTATATTCGAATCCATGCGAAACGAATAGTTTAACTTCAAATACTTTTGATATACAAGATTCAGCTTCAACTGCCTAGGAAACAAACGAGTTAGCTTCAAATCCATGCGAAACACATGATTTATCATCAAGTCAACGCGAAGTTGATGGCTTAGCTTCAAATCCATGCAAAACGAATGATTTAGCTTCACATATTTGAAAATATAAGTGATATGGCTTCAAATGCAGGCGAAACAAACGAGTTAGCTTCAAACCCTTGCGAAACAAGTGATTTAGCATCAAATCAATGCGAAGTAGAAGGCTGATATTCGAATCCATGCGAAGCAAATGGTTTAGCTTCAAATACTTGTGATATACATGATTTAGCTTCAACAGCATGCGAAACAAATGAGTTATATTCAAATCCAAGCGAAACACATGATTTATCTTCAAATCAATGCGAAGTAGAAAGCTTAGCTTCAAAACCATGGGAATCAAATGGTTTAGCTTCAAATACTTGTGATATGCATGATTTAGCTTCAACTACTATCGAAAAAAACGAGTTAGCTTCAAATCCAAGCGAAACACATGATTTAGCCACAAATCAATGCGAATTAGAAGGGTTATCTTCATATCCATGCGAAACAAATGGTTTAGCTGCAAATACTTGTGATATACGTGATTTAGCTTCAACTGCATGCGAAACAAACGAGTTAGCTTCGAATCCATGCGAAACACATGATTTAGCATCAAATCAATGCGAAGTGGAAGACTTATCTTCGTATCCATGCGAAACAAATGGTTTAGCTGCAAATACTTGTGATATACGTGATTTAGCTTCAACTGCATGCGAAACAAACGAGTTAGCTTCGAATCCATGCGAAACGAATAGTTTAGCTTCAAATACTTGTGATGTACATGATTCAGCTTCAACTGCATGCGAAACAAACGAGTTAGCTTCAAATCCTTGCGAAACACATGATTTAGATTAAAATCAATGCGAAGTAGAAGGCTTATCTTCGAATCCATTCGAAACAAATGGTTTAGCTTCAAATACTTGTGATATATATGATTTAGCTTCAACTGCATGCGAAATAAACGAGTTAGCTTCGAATCCATGCGGAAAACATGATTTAGCTTCAAATCAATGCGAAGTAGAAGGCTGATCTTCGAATCCATGCGAAGCAAATGGTTTAGCTTCAAATACTTGTGATACACTTGATTTAGCTTCAACTGCTCGCGAATCAAACAAGTTAGCTTCAAATCCATGCGAACACATGATTTAGCTTCAAATCAACGCGAAGTAGGAGGCTTATCTTCGATTCCATGCGATACAAATGATTTAGCTTCAAATACATGTGATGTACATGATTTAGCTACAACAGCATGCGAAACAAACGAGTTAGCTTCAAATCCATGCGAAACACATGATTTAGATTAAAATCAATGCGAAGTAGAAGGCTTATCTTCGAATCCATGCGAAACAAATGGTTTAGCTTCTAATACTTGTGATATACATGATTTAGCTTTAACTGCATGCGAAACAAACGAGTTAGCTTATAATCCATGCGAAACACATGGTTTAGCTTCAAATTAATGCGAAGTAGAAGGGTTATCTTCGTATCCATGCGAAACAAATGGTTTAGCTTCAAATACTTGTGATACATTTGATTTAGCTTCAACAGCATGCGAAACAAACGAGTTATCTTCAAATACATGCGAAACACATGATTTAGCTTCAAATCAATGCGAAGTAGAAGGCTGATCTTCGAATCCATGCGAAACAAATGGTTTAGCTTCAAATACTTGTGATATATATGATTTAGCTTCAACAGCATGCGAAACAAACGAGTTAGCTTCAAATCCATGCGAAACACATGATTTAGCTTCAAATCAATGCGAAGTAGGAGGCTTATCTTCGATCCGATGCGATACAAATGGTTTAGCTTCAAATACTTGTGATATACATGATTTAGCTTCAACAGCATGCGAAAGAAACGAGCTAGCTTCAAATCCATGCGAAACAAGTGATTTAGCATCAAATCAATGCGAAGTAGAAGGCTGATATTCGAATCCATGCGAAGCAAATGGTTTAGCTTCAAATACTTGTGATATACATGATTTAGCTTCAACAGCATGCGAAACAAATGAGTTATATTCAAATCCAAGCGAAACACATGATTTATCTTCAAATCAATGCGAAGTAGAAAGCTTAGCTTCAAAACCATGGGAATCAAATGGTTTAGCTTCAAATACTTGTGATATGCATGATTTAGCTTCAACTACTATCGAAAAAAACGAGTTAGCTTCAAATCCAAGCGAAACACATGATTTAGCCTCAAATCAATGCGAATTAGAAGGGTTATCTTCGTATCCATGCGAAACAAATGGTTTAGCTGCAAATACTTGTGATATACGTGATTTAGCTTCAACTGCATGCGAATCAAACGAGTTAGCTTCGAATCCATGCGAAACACATGATTTAGCATCAAATCAATGCGAAGTAGAAGACTTATCTTCGTATCCATGCGAAACAAATGGTTTAGCTGCAAATACTTGTGATATACGTGATTTAGCTTCAACTGCATGCGAAACAAACGAGTTAGCTTCGAATCCATGCGAAACGAATAGTTTAGCTTCAAATACTTGTGATGTACATGATTCAGCTTCAACTGCATGCGAAACAAACGAGTTAGCTTCAAATCCTTGCGAAACACATGATTTAGATTAAAATCAATGCGAAGTAGAATGCTTATCTTCGAATCCATTCGAAACAAATGGTTTAGCTTCAAATACTTGTGATATACATGATTTAGCTTCAACTGCATGCGAAATAAACGAGTTAGCTTCGAATCCATGCGGAAAACATGATTTAGCTTCAAATCAATGCGAAGTAGAAGGCTGATCTTCGAATCCATGCGAAGCAAATGGTTTAGCTTCAAATACTTGTGATACACTTGATTTAGCTTCAACTGCTCGCGAATCAAACAAGTTAGCTTCAAATCCATGCGAACACATGATTTAGCTTCAAATCAATGCGAAGTAGGAGGCTTATCTTCGATTCCATGCGATACAAATGATTTAGCTTCAAATACATGTGATGTACATGATTTAGCTACAACAGCATGCGAAACAAACGAGTTATCTTCAAATACATGCGAAACACATGATTTAGCTTCAAGTCAATGCGAAGTAGAAGGCTGATCTTCGAATCCATGCGAAACAAATGGTTTAGCTTCAAATACTTGTGATATATATGATTTAGCTTCAACAGCATGCGAAACAAACGAGTTAGCTTCAAATCCATGCGAAACACATGATTTAGCTTCAAATCAATGCGAAGTAGGAGGCTTATCTTCGATCCCATGCGATACAAATGGTTTAGCTTCAAATACTTGTGTTATACATGATTTAGCTTCAACAGCATGCGAAACAAACGAGCTAGCTTCAAATCCATGCGAAACACATAATTTAGCTTCAAATCAATGCGAATTAGAAGGGTTGTCTTGGAATCCATGCGAAACGTATGATATAGCTTCAAATACTAGTGATATACATGATTTAGCTTCAACAGCATGTGAAAAAAACGAGTTAGCTTCAAAACCAAGCGAAACAAATGATTTAGCCTCAAATCAATGCGAAGTAGAAGGCTTAGCTTCGAATAAATGCGAAACAAATGGTTTAGCTTCAAATACATGTGATAGATATGATATAGCTTCAACAGCATGCGAAAAAAAGAGTTAGCTTCAAATCCATGCGAAACACATGATTTAGCCTCAAATCAATGCGAAGTAGAAGGCTTAGCTTCGAATAAATGCGAAACAAATGGTTTAACTTCAAATACTTGTGATATACATGATTTAGCTTCAACAGCATGTGAAAAAAACGAGTTAGCTTCAAAACCAAGCGAAACAAATGATTTAGCCTCAAATCAATGCGAAGTAGAAGGCTTAGCTTCGAATAAATGCGAAACAAATGGTTTAGCTTCAAATACTTGTGATATATATGATTTAGCATCAACAGCATGCGAAACAAACGAGTTAGCTTCAAATCCATGCGAAACACATGATTCAGATTCAAATCAATGCGAAGTAGGAGGCTTATCTTCGATCCCATCCGATACAAATGGATTAGCTTCAAATACTAGTGATATACATGATTTAGATTCAACAGGATGCGAAACAAACGAGTCAGCTTCAAATCCATGCGAAACACATGATTTAGCCTCAAATCAATGCGAAGTAGAAGGCTTAGTTTCGAATAAATGCGAAACAAATGGTTTACCTACAAATACTTGTGATATATATGATTTAGCTTCAACAGCATGCGAAACAAAAGAGTTAGCTTCAAATCCATGCGAAACACAAGATTTAGCATCAAATCAATGCGAAGTAGAAGGCTTAGCTTCGAATAAATGCGAAACAAATGTTCAGCTTCAAATACTTGTGATATATATGATTTAGCTTCAACAGCATGCGAAACAAACGAGTTAGCTTCAAATCCATGCGAAACACATGATTTAGCTTCAAATCAATGCGAAGTAGGAGGCTTATCTTCGAATCCATGCGAAACAAATGGTTTAGCTTCAAATACTTGTGATATACATGGTTTAGCTACAACTGCATGCGAAAAAAACGAGTTAGCTTCAAAACCAAGCGAAACACATGATTTAGCCTCAAATCAATGCGAAGTAGAAGGCTTAGCTTCGAATAAATGCGAAACAAATGGTTCAGCTTCAAATACTTGTGATATATATGATTTACCTTCAACAGCATGCGAAACAAACGAGTTAGCTTCAAATCCATGCGAAACACATGATTTAGCTTCAAATCAATGCGAAGTAGGATGCTTATCTTCGATCCCATCCGATACAAATGGTTTAGCTTCAAATACCTGTGATATGCATGATTTAGCTTCAACAGCATGCGAAACAAACGAGCTATCTTCAAATCCATGCGAAACACATGATTTAGCATCAAATCAATGCGAAGTAGAAGGCTTATCTTCGAATCCATGCGAAACAAATGGTTTAGCTTCAAATACTTGTGATATACATGATTTAGCTACAACTGCATGCGAAAAAAACGAGTTAGCTTCAAAACCAAGCGAAACACATGATTTAGCTTCAAATCAATGCGAATTAGAAGGGTTATCTTCGAATCCATGCGAAACATATGATATAGCTTCAAATACTTATGATATACATGATTTAGCTTCAACAGCATGCGAAACAAACGAGTTAGATTCAAATCCATGCGAAACACATGATTTAGATTAAAATCAATGCGAAGTGGAAGGCTTATCTTCGAATCCATGCGAAACGAATAGTTTAGCTTCAAATACTTTTGATATACATGATTCAGCTTCAACTGCCTAGGAAACAAACGAGTTAGCTTCAAATCCATGCGAAACACATGATTTATCATCAAGTCAACGCGAAGTTGATGGCTTAGCTTCAAATCCATGCAAAACGAATGATTTAGCTTCACATATTTGAAAATATAAGTGATATGGCTTCAAATGCAGGCGAAACAAACGAGTTAGCTTCAAACCCTTGCGATACACATGATTTAGCATCTAATCAATGCGAAGTAGAAGGCTGATCTTCGAATCCATGCGAAGCAAATGGTTTAGCTTCAAATACTTGTGATATACATGATTTCGATTCAACAGCATGCGAAACAAACGAGTTAGATTCAAATCCATGCGAAACACATGATTTAGCTTCAAATCAATGCGAAGTAGAAGGGTTACCTTCGAATCCATGCGAAACAAATGGTTTAGCCGCAAATACTTGTGACATACATGATTCAGCTTCAACTGCATGCGAAACAAACGAGTTAGCTTGAAATCCATGCGGAACACATGATTTAGCTTCAAATGAATGCGAAGTGGAAGGCTTATCTTCGAATCCATGCGAAACAAATGGTTTAGCTTCAAATACTTGTGATATACATGACTTAGCTTCAACAGCATGCGAAACAAACGAGTTAGCTTCAAATCCATGCGAAACACATGATTTAGCTTCAAATCAATGCGAATTAGAAGGGTTATCTTCGAATCCATGCGAAACATATGATATAGCTTCAAATACTTATGATATACATGATTTAGCTTCAACAGCATGCGAAACAAACGAGTTAGATTCAAATCCATGCGAAACACATGATTTAGATTAAAATCAATGCGAAGTGGAAGGCTTATCTTCGAATCCATGCGAAACGAATAGTTTAGCTTCAAATACTTTTGATATACATGATTCAGCTTCAAATGCAGGCGAAACAAACGAGTTAGCTTCAAACCCATGCGAAACACATGATTTAGCATCTAATCAATGCGATGTAGAAGGCTGATCTTCGAATTCATGCGAAGCAAATGGTTTAGCTTCAAATACTTGTGATATACATGATTTAGTTTCAACAGCATGCGAAACAAACGAGTTAGATTCAAATCCATGCGAAACACATGATTTAGCTTCAAATCAATGCGAAGTAGAAAGGTTACCTTCGAATGCATGCGAAACAAATGGTTTAGCCGCAAATACTTGTGATATACATGACTTAGCTTCAACAGCATGCGAAACAAACGAGTTAGCTTCAAATCCATGCGAAACACATGATTTAGCTTCAAATCAATGCGAAGTAGGAGGCTTATCTTCGAATCCATGCGAAACAAATGGTTTAGCTTCAAATACTTGTGATATACATAATTTAGCTTCAACAGCATGCAAAACAAACGAGTTAGCTTGAAATCCATGCGAAACACATGATTTAGATTAAAATCAATGCGAAGTAGAAGGGTTACCTTCGAATCTATGCGAAACAAATGGTTTAGCCGCAAATACTTGTGACATACATGATTCAGCTTCAACTGCATGCGAAACAGACGAGTCAGCTTCAAATCCATGCGGAACACATGATTTAGCTTCAAATCAATGCGAAGTGGAAGGCTTATCTTCGAATCCATGCGAAACGAATAGTTTAGCTTCAAATACTTTTAATATACATGATTCAGCTTCAACTGCCTGCGAACCAAACGAGTTAGCTTCAAATCCATGCGAAACACATGAATTAGCATCAAGTCAACGCGAAGTTGATGGCTTAGCTTCAAATCCATGCAAAACGAATGATTTAGTTTCACATACTTGATAATATAAGTGATATGGCTTCAAATGCAGGCGAAACAAACGGGTTAGCTTCAAACCCATGCGAAAAACATGATTTAGCATCTAATCAATGCGAAGTGGAAGGCTGATCTTCGAATCCATGCGAAGCAAATGATTTAGCTTCAAATACTTGTGATATACATGATTCAGCTTCAACTGCATGCGAAACAAACGAGTTAGCTTCAAATCCATGCGGAACACATGATTTAGCTTCAAATCAATGCGAAGTGGAAGGCTTATATTCGAATCCATGCGAAACGAATAGTTTATCTTCAAATACTTTTGATATACATGATTCAGCTTCAACTGCCTAGGAAACAAACGAGTTAGCTTCAAATCCATGCGAAACGCATGATTTATCATCAAGTCAACGCGAAGTTGATGGCTTAGCTTCAAATCCATGCAAAACGAATGATTTAGCTTCACATATTTGAAAATATAAGTGATATGGCTTCAAATGCAGGCGAAACAAACGAGTTAGCTTCAAACCCTTGCGATACACATGATTTAGCATCTAATCAATGCGAAGTAGAAGGCTGATCTTCGAATCCATGCGAAGCAAATGGTTTAGCTTCAAATACTTGTGATATACATGATTTAGCTTCAACAGCATGCGAAATAAACGAGTTAGATTCAAATCCATGCGAAACACATGATTTAGCTTCAAATCAATGCGAAGAAGAAGGGTTATCTTCGAATCCATGCGAAACGAATAGTTTAGCTTCAATTACTTGTGATATACATGATTCAGCTTCAACTGCATGCGAAACAAACGAGTTAGCTTCAAATCCATGCGGAACACATGATGTAGCTTCAAATCAATGGGAAGTAGGAGGCTTATTTTCGATTCCGTGCGATACAAATGGTTTAGCTTCAAATACTTGTGATATACATGATTTAGCTTCAACAGCATGCGAAACAAACGAGTTAGCTTCAAATCCATGCGAAACACATGATTTAGCATCAAATCAATGCGAATTAGAAGGGTTATCTTCGAATCCATGCGAAACAAATGATATAGCTTCAAATACTTGTGATATACATGATTTAGCTTCAACAGCATCCGAAACAAACGAGTTAGATTCAAATCCATGCGAAACACATGATTTAGCTTCAAATCAATGCGAAGTAGAAGGCTTATCTTCGAATCCATGCGAAACAAATGGTTTAGCTTCAAATACTTGTGATATACATGATTTAGTTCAAACAGCATGCGAAACAAACGAGTTAGCTTCAAATCCATGCGAAACACATGATTTAGCTTCAAATCAATGCGAAGTAGAAGGCTGATCTTCGAATCCATGCGAAGCAAATTGTTTAGCTCCAAATACTTGTGATACACTTGATATAGCTTCAAATGCAGGCGAAACAAACGAGTTAGCATCAAACCCATGCGAAACACATGATTTAGCATCTAATCAAGGCGAAGTAGAAGGCTGATCTTCGAATCCATGCGAAGCAAATTGTTTAGTTTCAAATACTTGTGATATACATGATTTAGCTTCAACTGCATGCGAAACAAACGAGTTAGCTTCAAGTCCAAACGAAACACATGATTTATCTTCCATGCATTGCGTAGTAGAATGTTTAACTACAAATCCATGCGATTCAAGTGATTTAGGTTAAAATACTTGCTATATAATGGATTTAGCTTCAACTGGAAACGAGACAAGCGAGTTAGCTTCACATTCATGCGAAACACATTATTTAGATTCAAATCAATGCGAGGTTAAAGCTTTGTCTTCAAATCCATGCGAAACAAATGATTTAGCTTCAAATACTTTCGATATAAATGATTTAGATTCAGCTGCATGCGAAAGAAACGAGTTAACTTCAAATCCATGCGAAACACATGATATAGTTTCAAATCAATACGAAGTAGAAGACTGATCTTCAAATCCATGTGAAACGAATAGTTTAGCTTCCAAAACTTTTGATATACATGATTTAGCTTCAACAGCATGCGAAACAAACGAGTTAGCTTCAAATCCATGCGAAACACATGATTTAGCTTCAAATCAATGCGAATTAGAAGAGTTTTCTTGGAATCCATGCGAAACGTATGATATAGCTTCAAATACTTGTGATATACATTATTTAGCTTCAAAAGCATCCGAAACAAACGAGTTAGATTCAAATCCATGCGAAACACATGATTTAGCTTCAAATCAATGCGAAGTAGAAGGCTTATCATCGAATCCATGCGAAACAAACGGACTAGCTTCTTATACTTGTGATATACATGATTTAGCTTCAACAGCATGCGATATAAACGAGTTAAATTCAAATCCATGCGAAACACATGATTTAGCCTCAGATCAATGCGAAGTAGAAGGCTTAGCTTCGAATAAATGCGAAGCAAATGGTTTAGCTTCAAATACTTGTGATATACATGATTTAGCTTCAACTGCATGCGAAACAAACGAGTTAGCTTCAAGTCCATGCAAAAACATGATTTAGCATCAAGTCAACGTGAAGTTGATGGCTTAGCTTCAAATCCATGCGAAACGAATGATTTAGCTTCACATACTTGTGAATATAAGTGATATAGCTTCAAATGTAGGCGATACAAATGAGTCATTTTCAAATCCAAGCGAAACACATGATTTATCTCCAAATCAATGAGAAGTGGAAGGCTTATCTTCGAATCCATGCGAAACGAATAGTTTAGCTTCAAATACTTGTGATATACATGATTCAGCTTCAACTGCATGCGAAACAAACGAGTTAGCTTCAAATCCATGCGGAACACATGATGTAGCTTCAAATCAATGGGAAGTAGGAGGCTTATTTTCGATTCCGTGCGATACAAATGGTTTAGCTTCAAATACTTGTGATATACATGATTTAGCTTCAACAGCATCCGAATCAAACGAGTTAGATTCAAATCCATGCGAAACACATGATTTAGCTGCAAATCAATGCGAAGTAGAAGGCTTATCTTCGAATCCATGCGAATCAAACGGATTAGCTTCTTATACTTGTGATATACATGATATAGCTTCAACAGAATGCGAAATAAACGAGTTAGACTCAAATCCATGCGAAACACATGATTTAGCTTCAAATCAATGCGAAGTAGAAGGCTGATCTTCGAATCCATGCGTAACAAATGGTTTAGCTGCAAATACTTGTGATTACATGATTTAGCTTCAACAGCATGCGAAACAAACGAGTTAGTTTCAAATCCATGCGAAACACATGATTTAGATTCAAATCAATGGGAATTAGAAGGGTTATCTTCGAATCCATGCGTAACAAATGGTTTAGCTGCAAATACTTGTGATTACATGATCTAGCTTCAACAGCATGCGAGATAAACGAGTTAGCTTCAAAACCATGCGAAACACATGATTTAGATTCAAATCAATGCGAATTAGAAGGGTTATCTTGGAATCCATGCGAAACGTATGATATAACTTCAAATACTTGTGATATACATGATTTAGCTTCAACAGCATGCGAAACAAACGAGTTAGCTTCAAATCCATGCGAAACACATGATTTAGCTTCACATCAATGCGATACAAATGGTTTAGCTTCAAATACTTGTGATATACATGATTTAGCTTCAACAGCATGCGAAACAAACGAGTTAGCTTCAAATCCATGCGAATCACATGATTTAGCTTCAAATCAATGCGAATTAGAAGGGTTATATTGGAATCCATGCGAAACGTATGATATAGCTTCAAATGCTTGTGATATACATGATTTTGCTTCAACAGCATGCGAAACAAACGAGTTAGCTTCAAATACTTGCGATATACATGATTCAGCTTCAACTGCAGGCGAAACAAACGAGTTAGCTTTAAATCCATGCGAAACACATGATTTAGCATCAAATCAATGCGAAGTAGGAGGCTGATCATCGAATCCATGCGAAGCAAGTGGTTTAGCTTCAAATACTTGTGATATACATGATTTAGCTTCAACAGCATGCGAAACAAATGAGTTATCTTCAAATCCAAGCGAAACACATGATTTATCTTCAAGTCAATGCGAATTAGAAGGGTTGTCTTGGAATCCATGCGAAACGTATGATGTAGCTTCAAATACTTGTGATATACATGATTTAGCTTCAACAGCATGCGAAAAAAACGAGTTAGCTTCAAAACCAAGCGAAACACATGATTTAGCATCAAATCAATGCGAAGTAGAAGGCTTAGCTTCGAATAAATGCGAAACAAATGGTTTAGCTTCAAATACTTGTGATATATATGATTTAGCTTCAACAGCATGCGAAACAAACGAGTTAGCTTCAAATCCATGCGAAACACATGATTTAGCTTCAAATCAATGCGATACAAATGGTTTAGCTTCAAATACTTGTGATATACATGATTTAGCTTCAACAGCATGCGAAACAAACGAGTTAGCTTCAAATCCATGCGAAACACATGATTTAGCTTCAAATCAATGCGAAGAAGTAGGCATATCTTCGAATCCATGCGAAACAAATGGATTAGCTTCTTATACTTGTGATATACATGATTTAGCTTCAACAGCATGCGAAATAAACGAGTTAGCTTCAAATCCATGCGAAACACATGATTTAGCTTCAAATCAATGCGAATTAGAAGGGTTATCTTGGAATCCATGCGAAACGTATGATATAGCTTCAAATACTTGTGGTATACATGATTTAGCTTCAACAGCATGCGAAACAAACGAGCTAGCTTCAAATCCATGCGAAACACATGATTTAGCATCAAATCAATGCGAAGTAGAAGGCTGATCTTCGAATCCATGCGAAGCAAATGGTTTAGCTTCAAATACTTGTGATATACATGATTTAGCTTCAACAGCATGCGAAACAAATGAGTTATATTCAAATCCAAGCGAAACACATTATTTATCTTCAAATCTATGCGAATTAGAAGGGTTATCTTGGAATCCATGCGAAACGTATGATATAGCTTCAAATACTTGTGATATACATGATTCAGCTTCAACTGCATGCGAAACAAACGAGTTAGCTTCAAATCCATGCGAAACACATGATTTAGATTAAAATCAATGCGAAGTAGAAGGCTTATCTTCGAATCCATGCGAAACAAATGGTTTAGCTTCAAATACTTGTGATATGCATGATTTAGCTTCAACTACTAGCGAAAAAAACGAGTTAGCTTCAAATCCAAGCGAAAGACATGATTTAGATTCAAATCAATGCGAATTAGAAAGGTTATCTTCGTATCGATGCGAAACAAATGGTTTAGCTTCAAATACTTGTGATATACATGATTCAGCTTCAACTGCATGCGAAACAAACGAGTTACCTTTAAATCCATGCGAAAGACATGATTTAGATTAAAATCAATGCGAAGTAGAAGGCTTATCTTCGAATCCATGCGAAACAAATGGTTTAGCTTCAAATACTTGTGATATACATGATTTAGCTACAACTGCATGCGAAACAAACGAGTTAGCTTCAAATCCATGCGAAACACATGATTTAGACTCAAATCAATGCGAAGTAGAAGGCTTAGCTTCGAATAAATGCGAAACAAATGGTTTAGCTTCAAATACTTGTGATATATATGATTTAGCTTCAACAGCATGCGATACAAACGAGTTAGCTTCAAATCCATGCGAAACACATGATTTAGCTTCAAATCAATGCGAAGTAGGAGGCTTATCTTCGATCCCATCCGATACAAATGGTTTAGCTTCAAATCAATGCGAAGTAGAAGGCTGATCTTCGAATCCATGCGTAACAAATGGTTTAGCTTGAAATACTTGTGATATACATGATTTAGCTTCAACAGCATGCGAAACAAACGAGTTAGCTTCAAATCCATGCGAAACACATGATTTAGCTTCAAATCAATGCGAATTAGAAGGGTTATATTGGAATCCATGCGAAACGTATGATATAGCTTCAAATGCTTGTGATATACATGATTTATCTTCAACAGCATGCGAAACAAACGAGTTAGCTTCAAATCCATGCGAAACACATGATTTAGCTTCAAATCAATGCGAATTAGAAGGGTTATCTTGGAATCCATGCGAAACGTATGATATAGCTTCAAATACTTGTGATATACATGATTTAGCTTCAACAGCATGCGAAACAAACGAGTTAGCGTCAAATCCATGCGAAACACATGATTTAGCATCAAATCAATGCGAAGTAGGAGGCTGATCATCGAATCCATGCGAAGCAAGTGGTTTAGCTTCAAATACTTGTGATATACATGATTTAGCTTCAACAGCATGCGAAACAAACGAGTTAGCTTCAAATCCATGCGAAACACATGATTTAGCTTCAAATCAATGCGAATTAGAAGGGTTATCTTGGAATCCATGCGAAACGTATGATATAGCTTCAAATACTTGTGATATACATGATTTAGCTTCAACAGCATGCGAAACAAACGAGTTAGCTTCAAATCCATGCGAAACACATGATTTAGCTTCAAATCAATGCGAATTAGAAGGGTTATATTGGAATCCATGCGAAACGTATGATATAGCTTCAAATGCTTGTGATATACATGATTTAGCTTCAACAGCATGCGAAACAAACGAGTTAGCTTCAAATCCAAGCGAAACACATGATTTATCTTCAAGTCAATGCGATGTAGAACGCTTGGCATCAAAACCATGGGAATCACATGGTTTAGCTTCAAATACTTGTGATATGCATGATTTAGCTTCAACTACTAGCGAAAAAAACGAGTTAGCTTCAAATCCAAGCGAAACACATTATTTAGCTTCAAATCAATGCGAATTAGAAGGGTTATATTCGAATCCATGCGAAACAAATGATATAGCTTCAAATACTTGTGATATACATGATTTAACTTCAACAGCATCCGAAACAAACGAGTTAGATTCAAATCCATGCGAAACACATGATTTAGCTTCAAATCAATGCGAAGAAGTAGGCATATCTTCGAATCCATGCGAAACAAATGGATTAGCTTCTTATACTTGTGATATACATGATTTAGCTTCAACAGCATGCGAAATAAAGGAGTTAGCTTCAAATCCAAGCGAAACACATGATTTATCTTCAAATCTATGCGAATTAGAAGGGTTATCTTGGAATCCATGCGAAACGTATGATATAGCTTAAAATACTTGTGATATACATGATTTAGCTTCAAAAGCATGCGAAACAAACGAGTTAGCTTCAAAACCGAGCGAAACACATGATTTAACCTCAAATCAATGCGAAGTAGAAGGCTTGGCTTCAAAACCATGGGAATCACATGGTTCAGCTTCAAATACTTGTGATATGCATGATTTAGCTTCAACTACTAGCGAAAAAAACGAGTTAGCTTCAAATCCAAGCGAAACACATGATTTAGCTTCAAATCAATGCGAAGTAGAAGGCTTAGCTTCGAATAAATGCGAAACAAATGGTTTAGCTTCAAATACTTGTGATATATATGATTTAGCTTCAACAGCATGCGAAACAAACGAGTTAGCTTCAAATCCATGCGAAACACATGATTTAGCTTCAAATCAATGCGAAGTAGAAGGCTGATCTTCGAATCCATGCCAAGCAAATGATTTAGCTTCCAATACTTTTGATACACTTGAGTTAGCTTCAACAGCATGCGAATCAAACGAGTTAGCTTCAAATCCTTGCGAAACACATGATTTAGCATCAAATCAATGCGAAGTGGAAGGCTTATCTTCGAATCCATGCGAAACGAATAGTTTAGTTTCAAATACTTGCGATATACATGATTCAGCTTCAACTGCATGCGAAACAAACGAGTTAGCTTTAAATCCATGCGAAACACATGATTTAGATTAAAATCAATGCGAAGTAGAAGGCTTATCTTCGAATCCATGCGAAACAAATGGTTTAGCTTCAAATACTTGTGATATACATGATTTAGCTACAACTGCATGCGAAAAAAACGAGTTAGCTTGAAAACCAAGCGAAACACATGATTTAGCCTCAAATCAATGCGAAGTAGAAGGCTTAGCTTTCGAATAAATGCGAAACAAATGGTTTAGCTTCAAATACTTGTGATATATATGATTTAGCTTCAACTGCATGCGAAAGAAACGAGTTAGCTTCAAATCCATGCGAAACACATGATTTAGCTTCAAATCAATGCGAATTAGAAGGGTTGTCTTGGAATCCATGCGAAACGTATGATATAGCTTCAAATACTTGTGATATACATGATTTAGCTTCAACAGCATGCGAAACAAATGAGTTATCTTCAAATCCAAGCGAAACACATGATTTATCTTCAAGTCAATGCGAATTAGAAGGGTTATCTTGGAATCCATGCGAAACGTATGATATAGCTTCAAATACTTGTGATATACATGATTTAGCTTCAACAGCATGCGAAACAAACGAGTTAGCTTCAAATCCATGCGAAACACATGATTTAGCATCAAATCAATGCGAAGTAGAAGGCTGATCTTCGAATCCATGCGAAGCAAATGGTTTAGCTTCAAATACTTGTGATATACATGATTTAGCTTCAACAGCATGCGAAACAAATGAGTTATATTCAAATCCAAGCGAAACACATGATTTATCTTCAAATCAATGCGAAGTGGAAGGCTTATGTTCGAATCCATGCGAAATGAATAGTTTAGCTTCAAATACTTGTGATATACATGATTCAGCTTCAACTGCATGCGAAACAAACGAGTTAGCTTCAAATCCATGCGAAACACATGATTTAGATTAAAATCAATGCTAAGTAGAAAGGCTTATCTTCGAATCCATGCGAAACAAATGGTTTAGCTTCAAATACTTGTGATATACATGATTTAGCTACAACTGCATGCGAAAAAAACGAGTTAGCTTCAAAACCAAGCGAAACACATGATTTAGCCTCAAATCAATGCGAAGTAGAAGGCTGATCTTCGAATCCATGCCAAGCAAATGGTTTAGCTTCAAATACTTTTGATACACTTGAGTTAGCTTCAACAGCATGCGAAACAAACGAGTTAGCTTCAAATCCTTGCGAAACACATGATTTAGCATCAAATCAATGCGAAGTGGAAGTCTTATCTTCGAATCCATGCGAAACGAATAGTTTAGTTTCAAATACTTGCGATATACATGATTCAGCTTCAACTGCATGCGAAACAAACGAGTTAGCTTTAAATCCATGCGAAACACATGATTTAGATTAAAATCAATGCGAAGTAGAAGGCTTATCTTCGAATCCATGCGAAACAAATGGTTTAGCTTCAAATACTTGTGATATACATGATTTAGCTACAACTGCATGCGAAAAAAACGAGTTAGCTTGAAAACCAAGCGAAACACATGATTTAGCCTCAAATCAATGCGAAGTAGAAGGCTTAGCTTCGAATAAATGCGAAACAAATGGTTTAGATTCAAATACTTGTGATATACATGATTTAGCTTCAACAGCATGCGAAACAAACGAGTTAGCTTCAAATCTATGCGAAACACATGATTTAGCATCAAATCAATGCTAAGTAGAAGGCTGATCTTCGAATCCATGCGTAACAAATGGTTTAGCTTCAAATACTTGTGATATACATGATGTAGCTTCAACACCATGCGAAACAATCGAGTTAGCTTCAAATTCCATGCGAAACACATGATTTAGCTTCAAATCAATGCGAATTAGAAGGGTCGTCTTGGAATCCATGCGAAACGTATGATATAGCTTCAAATACTTGTGATATACATGATTTAGCTTCAACAGCATGCGAAAAATACGAGTTAGCTTCAAAACCAAGCGAAACACATGATTTAGCCTCAAATCAATGCGAAGTAGAAGGCTTAGCTTTCGAATAAATGCGAAACAAATGGTTTAGCTTCAAATACTTGTGATATATATGATTTAGCTTCACCAGCATGCGAAACAAACGAGTTAGCTTCAAATCCATGCGAAACACATGATTTAGCTTCAAATCAATGCGAATTAGAAGGGTTGTCTTGGAATCCATGCGAAACGTATGATATAGCTTCAAATACTTGTGATATACATGATTTAGCTTCAACAGCATGCGAAACAAATGAGTTATCTTCAAATCCAAGCGAAACACATGATTTATCTTCAAGTCAATGCGAATTAGAAGGGTTATCTTGGAATCCATGCGAAACGTATGATATAGCTTCAAATACTTGTGATATACATGATTTAGCTTCAACAGCATGCGAAACAAACGAGTTAGCTTCAAATCCATGCGAAACACATGATTTAGATTAAAATCAATGCTAAGTAGAAAGGCTTATCTTCGAATCCATGCGAAACAAATGGTTTAGCTTCAAATACTTGTGATATACATGATTTAGCTACAACTGCATGCGAAAAAAACGAGTTAGCTTCAAAACCAAGCGAAACACATGATTTAGCCTCAAATCAATGCGAAGTAGGAGGCTTAGCTTCGAATAAATGCGAAACAAACGAGATAGCTTCAAATCCATGCGAAACACATGATTTAGCTTCAAATCAATGCGAAGTAGGAGGCTTATCTTCGATCCCATGCGATACAAATGGTTTAGCTTCAAATACTTGTGATATACATGATTTAGCTTCAACAGCATGCGAAACAAACGAGTTAGCTTCAAATCCATGCGAAACACATGATTTAGCTTCAAATCAATGCGAATTAGAAGGGTTATCTTGGAATCCATGCGAAACGTATGATATAGCTTCAAATACTTGTGATATACATGATTTAGCTTCAACAGCATGCGAAACAAACGAGTTAGCTTCAAATCCATGCGAAACACATGATTTAGCATCAAATCAATGCGAAGTAGGAGGCTGATCATCGAATCCATGCGAAGCAAGTGGTTTAGCTTCAAATACTTGTGATATACATGATTTAGCTTCAACAGCATGCGAAACAAATGAGTTATCTTCAAATCCAAGCGAAACACATGATTTATCTTCAAATCTATGCGAATTAGAAGGGTTATCTTGGAATCCATGCGAAACGTATGATATAGCTTCAAATACTTGTGATATACATGATTTAGCTTCAACAGCATGCGAAACAAACGAGTTAGCTTCAAATCCATGCGAAACACATGATTTAGCATCAAATCAATGCGAAGTAGAAGGCTGATCTTCGAATCGATGCGAAGCAAATGGTTTAGCTTCAAATACTTGTGATATACATGATTTAGCTTCAACAGCATGCGAAACAAATGAGTTATATTCAAATCCAAGCGAAACACATGATTTATCTTCAAATCAATGCGAAGTGGAAGGCTTATGTTCGAATCCATGCGAAACGAATAGTTTAGCTTCAAATACTTGTGATATACATGATTCAGCTTCAACTGCATGCGAAACAAACGAGTTAGCTTCAAATCCATGCGAAACACATGATTTAGATTAAAATCAATGCTAAGTAGAAAGGCTTATCTTCGAATCCATGCGAAACAAATGGTTTAGCTTCAAATACTTGTGATATACATGATTTAGCTACAACTGCATGCGAAAAAAAACGAGTTAGCTTCAAATCCATGCGAAACACATGATTTAGATTAAAATCAATGCTAAGTAGAAAGGCTTATCTTCGAATCCATGCGAAACAAATGGTTTAGCTTCAAATACTTGTGATATACATGATTTAGCTTCAACAGCATGCGAAACAAACGAGCTAGCTTCAAATCCATGCGAAACACATGATTTAGCTTCAAATCAATGCGAAGTAGGAGGCTTATCTTCGATCCCATGCGATACAAATGGTTTAGCTTCAAATACTTGTGATATACATGATTTAGCTTCAACAGCATGCGAAACAAACGAGTTAGCTTCAAATCCATGCGAAACACATGATTTAGCTTCAAATCAATGCGATACAAATGGTTTAGCTTCAAATACTTGTGATATACATGATTTAGCTTGAACAGCATGCGAAACAAACGAGTTAGCTTCAAATCCATGCGAAACACATGATTTAGCTTCAAGTCAATGCGAATTAGAAGGGTTGTCTTGGAATCCATGCGAAACGTATGATATAGCTTCAAATACTTGTGATATACATGATTTAGCTTCAACAGCATGCGAAAAAAACGAGTTAGCTTCGAAACCAAGCGAAACACATGATTTAGCATCAAATCAATGCGAAGTAGAATGCTTAGCTTCGAATAAATGCGAAACAAATGGTTTAGATTCAAATACTTGTGATATATATGATTTAGCTTCAACAGCATGCGAAACAAACGAGTTAGCTTTAAATCCATGCGAAACACATGATTTAGATTAAAATCAATGCGAAGTAGAAGGCTTATCTTCGAATCCATGCGAAACAAATGGTTTAGCTTCAAATACTTGTGATATACATGATTTAGCTACAACTGCATGCGAAAAAAACGAGTTAGCTTCAAAACCAAGCGAAACACATGATTTAGCATCAAATCAATGCGAAGTAGAAGGCTTAGCTTCGAATAAATGCGAAACAAATGGTTTAGATTCAAATACTTGTGATATACATGATTTAGCTTCAACAGCATGCGAAACAAACGAGTTAGCTTCAAATCCATGCGAAACACATGATTTAGCATCAAATCAATGCTAAGTAGAAGGCTGATCTTCGAATCCATGCGTAACAAATGGTTTAGCTTCAAATGCTTGTGATATACATGATTTAGCTTCAACACCATGCGAAACAATCGAGTTAGCTTCAAATCCATGCGAAACACATGATTTAGCTTCAAATCAATGCGAATTAGAAGGGTCGTCTTGGAATCCATGCGAAACGTATGATATAGCTTCAAATACTTGTGATATACATGATTTAGCTTCAACAGCATGCGAAAAATACGAGTTAGCTTCAAAACCAAGCGAAACACATGATTTAGCCTCAAATCAATGCGAAGTAGAAGGCTTAGCTTTCGAATAAATGCGAAACAAATGGTTTAGCATCAAATACTTGTGATATATATGATTTAGCTTCACCAGCATGCGAAACAAACGAGTTAGCTTCAAATCCATGCGAAACACATGATTTAGCTTCAAATCAATGCGAAGTAGAAGGCTGATCTTCGAATCCATGCGTAACAAATGGTTTAGCTTCAAATGCTTGTGATATACATGATTTAGCTTCAACAGCATGCGAAACAAACGAGTTAGCTTCAAATCCATGCGAAACACATGATTTAGCTTCAATTCAATGCGAATTAGAAGGGTTATATTGGAATCCATGCGAAACGTATGATATAGCTTCAAATGCTTGTGATATACATGATTTAGCTTCGACAGCATGCGAAACAAACGAGTTAGCTTCAAATCCATGCGAAACACATGATTTAGCTTCAAATCAATGCGAATTAGAAGGGTTATCTTGGAATCCATGCGAAACGTATGATATAGCTTCAAATACTTGTGATATACATGATTTAGCTTCAACAGCATGCGAAACAAACGAGTTAGCTTCAAAACCGAGCGAAACACATGATTTAGCTTCAAGTCAATGCGAATTAGAAGGGTTGTCTTGGAATCCATGCGAAACGTATGATATAGCTTCAAATACTTGTGATATACATGATTTAGCTTCAACAGCATGCGAAAAAAACGAGTTAGCTTCGAAACCAAGCGAAACACATGATTTAGCTTCAAATCAATGCGAAGTAGGAGGCTTATCTTCGATCCCATCCGATACAAATAGTTTAGCTTCAAATACTTGTGACATATATGATTTAGCTTCAACAGCATGCGAAACAAACCAGTTAGCTTCAAATCCATGCGAAACACATGATTTAGCTTCAAATCAATGCGAATTAGAAGGGTTATCTTGGAATCCATGCGAAACGTATGATATAGCTTCAAATACTTGTGATATACATGATTTAGCTTCAACAGCATGCGAAACAGACGAGTTAGCATGAAATCCATGCGAAACACATGATTTAGCATCAAATCAATGCGAAGTAGAAGGCTGATCTTCGAATCCATGCGAAGCAAGTGGTTTAGCTTCAAATACTTGTGATATACATGATTTAGCTTCAACAGCATGCGAAACAAATGAGCTATCTTCAAATCCAAGCGAAACACATGATTTATCTTCAAGTCAATGCGATGTAGAACGCTTGGCTTCAAAACCATGGGAATCACATGGTTTAGCTTCAAATACTTGTGATATGCATGATTTAGCTTCAACTACTAGCGAAAAAGACGAGTTAGCTTCAAATCCAAGCGAAACACATGATTTAGCTTCAAATCAATGCGATAAAAATGGTTTAGCTTCAAATACTTGTGATATACATGATTTAGCTTCAACAGCATGCGAAACAAACGAGTTAGTTTAAATCCATGCGAAACACATGATTTAGATTAAAATCAATGCGAAGTAGAAGCCTTATCTTCGAATCCATGCGAAACAAATGGTTTAGCTTCAAATACTTGTGATATACATGATTTAGCTACAACTGCATGCGAAAAAAACGAGTTAGCTTCAAAACCAAGCGAAACACATGATTTAGCATCAAATCAATGCGAAGTAGAAGGCTTAGCTTCGAATAAATGCGAAACAAATGGTTTAGATTCAAATACTTGTGATATACATGATTTAGCTTCAACAGCATGCGAAACAAACGAGTTAGCTTCAAATCCATGCGAAACACATGATTTAGCATCAAATCAATGCTAAGTAGAAGGCTGCTCTTCGAATCCATGCGTAACAAATGGTTTAGCTTCAAATGCTTGTGATATATATGATTTAGCTTCAACACCATGCGAAACAATCGAGTTAGCTTCAAATCCATGCGAAACACATGATTTAGCTTCAAATCAATGCGAATTAGAAGGGTCGTCTTGGAATCCATGCGAAACGTATGATATAGCTTCAAATACTTGTGATATACATGATTTAGCTTCAACAGCATGCGAAAAATACGAGTTAGCTTCAAAACCAAGCGAAACTCATGATTTAGCCTCAAATCAATGCGAAGTAGAAGGCTTAGCTTTCGAATAAATGCGAAACAAATGGTTTAGCATCAAATACTTGTGATATATATGATTTAGCTTCACCAGCATGCGAAACAAACGAGTTAGCTTCAAATCCATGCGAAACACATGATTTAGCTTCAAATCAATGCGAAGTAGAAGGCTGATCTTCGAATCCATGCTTAACAAATGGTTTAGCTTCAAATACTTGTGATATACATGATTCAGCTTCAACTGCATGCGAAAGAAACGAGTTAGCTTCAAATCCATGCGAAACACATGATTTAGCTTCAAATCAATGCGAATTAGAAGGGTTGTCTTGGAATCCATGCGAAACGTATGATATAGCTTCAAATACTTGTGATATACATGATTTAGCTTCAACAGCATGCGAAAAAAACGAGTTAGCTTCAAATCCATGCGAAACACATGATTTAGCTTCAAATCAATGCGAAATAGAAGGCTGATCTTCGAATCCATGCGTAACAAATGGTTTAGCTGCAAATACTTGTGATATACATGATTTAGCTTCAACAGCATGCGAAACAAACGAGTTAGCTTCAAATCCATGCGAAACACATCATTTAGATTCAAATCAATGCGAATTAGATGGGTTATCTTGGAATCCATGCGAAACGTATGATGTAGCTTCTTATACTTGTGATATACATGATTTAGCTTCACCAGCATGCGAAATAAACGAGTTAGCTTCAAATCCATGCGAAACACATGATTTAGATTAAAATCAATGCTAAGTAGAAAGGCTTATCTTCGAATCCATGCGACACAAATGGTTTAGCTTCAAATACTTGTGATATACATGATTTAACTACAACTGCATGCGAAAAAAACGAGTTAGCTTCAAAACCAAGCGAAACACATGATTTAGCCTCAAATCAATGCGAAGTAGGAGGCTTAGCTTCGAATAAATGCGAAACAAACGAGATAGCTTCAAATCCATGCGAAACACATGATTTAGCTTCAAATCAATGCGAAGTAGGAGGCTTATCTTCGATCCCATGCGATACAAATGGTTTAGCTTCAAATACTTGTGATATGCATGATTTAGCTTCAACAGCATGCGAAACAAACGAGTTAGCTTCAAATCCATGCGAAACACATGATTTAGCTTCAAATCAATGCGATACAAATGGTTTAGCTTCAAATACTTGTGATATACATGATTTAGCTTCAACAGCATGCGAAACAAACGAGTTAGCTTCAAATCCATGCGAAACACATGATTTAGCTTCAATTCAATGCGAATTAGAAGGGTTATATTGGAATCCATGCGAAACGTATGATATAGCTTCAAATGCTTGTGATATACATGATTAAGCTTCGACAGCATGCGAAACAAACGAGTTAGCTTCAAATCCATGCGAAACACATGATTTAGCTTCAAATCAATGCGAATTAGAAGGGTTATCTTGGAATCCATGCGAAACGTATGATATAGCTTCAAATACTTGTGATATACATGATTTAGCTTCAACAGCATGCGAAACAAACGAGTTAGCTTCAAAACCGAGCGAAACACATGATTTGGCTTCAAGTCAATGCGAATTAGAAGGGTTGTCTTGGAATCCATGCGAAACGTATGATATAGCTTCAAATACTTGTGATATACATGATTTAGCTTCAACAGCATGCGAAAAAAACGAGTTAGCTTCGAAACCAAGCGAAACACATGATTTAGCTTCAAATCAATGCGAAGTAGGAGGCTTATCTTCGATCCCATCCGATACAAATAGTTTAGCTTCAAATACTTGTGACATATATGATTTATCTTCAACAGCATGCGAAACAAACGAGTTAGCTTCAAATCCATGCGAAACACATGATTTAGCTTCAAATCAATGCGAATTAGAAGGGTTATCTTGGAATCCATGCGAAACGTATGATATAGCTTCAAATACTTGTGATATACATGATTTAGCTTCAACAGCATGCGAAACAGACGAGTTAGCATGAAATCCATGCGAAACACATGATTTAGCATCAAATCAATGCGAAGTAGAAGGCTGATCTTCGAATCCATGCGAAGCAAATAGTTTAGCTTCAAATACTTGTGATATACATGATTTAGCTTCAACAGCATGCGAAACAAATGAGTTATATTCAAATCCAAGCGAAACATATGATTTATCTTCAAATCTATGCGAATTAGGAGGGTAATCTTGGAATCCATGCGAAACGTATGATATAGCTTCAAATACTTGTGATATACATGATTTAGCTTCAACAGCATGCGAAATAAACGAGTTAGCTTCAAATCCATGCGAAACACATGATTTAGCTTCAAATCAATGCGAATTAGAAGGGTTATCTTGGAATCCATGCGAAACGTATGATATAGCTTCAAATACTTTTGGTATACATGATTTAGCTTCAACAGCATGCGAAACAAACGAGTTAGCTTCAAATCCATGCGAAACACATGATTTATCATCAAATCAATGCGAAGTAGAAGGCTGATCTTCGAATCCATGCGAAGCAAATGGTTTATCTTCAAATACTTGTGATATACATGATTTAGCTTCAACAGCATGCGAAACAAATGAGTTATATTCAAATCCAACCGAAACACATGATTTATCTTCAAATCTATGCGAATTAGAAGGCTGATCTTCGAATCCATGCGAAACGTCTGATATAGCTTCAAATACTTGTGATATACATGATTCAGCTTCAACTGCATGCGAAACAAACGAGTTAGCTTCAAATCCACGCGAAACACATGATTTAGATTAAAATCAATGCGAAGTAGAAGGCTTATCTTCGAATCCATGCGAAACAAATGGTTTAGCTTCAAATACTTGTGATATACATGATTTAGCTACAACTGCATGCGAAAAAACGAGTTAGCTTCAAAACCAAGCGAAACACATGATTTAGCCTCAAATCAATGCGAAGTAGAAGGCTTAGCTTCGATAAATGCGAACCAAATGGTTTGGCTTCAAATACTTGTGATATGCATGATTTAGCTTCAACTACTAGCGAAAAAAACGAGTTAGCTTCAAATCCAAGCGAAACACATGATTTAGATTCAAATCAATGCGAATTAGAAGGGTTATCTTCGTATCGATGCGAAACAAATGGTTTAGCTTCAAATACTTGTGATATACATGATTCAGCTTCAACTGCATGCGAAACAAACGAGTTACCTTTAAATCCATGCGAAAGACATGATTTAGATTAAAATCAATGCGAAGTAGAAGGCTTATCTTCGAATCCATGCGAAACAAATGGTTTAGCTTCAAATACTTGTGATATACATGATTTAGCTACAACTGCATGCGAAAAAAACGAGTTAGCTTCAAAACCAAGCGAAACACATGATTTAGACTCAAATCAATGCGAAGTAGAAGGCTTAGCTTCGAATAAATGCGAAACAAATGGTTTAGCTTCAAATACTTGTGATATATATGATTTAGCTTCAACAGCATGCGATACAAACGAGTTAGCTTCAAATCCATGCGAAACACATGATTTAGCTTCAAATCAATGCGAAGTAGGAGGCTTATCTTCGATCCCATCCGATACAAATGGTTTAGCTTCAAATCAATGCGAAGTAGAAGGCTGATCTTCGAATCCATGCGTAACAAATGGTTTAGCTTGAAATACTTGTGATATACATGATTTAGCTTCAACAGCATGCGAAACAAACGAGTTAGCTTCAAATCCATGCGAAACACATGATTTAGCTTCAAATCAATGCGAATTAGAAGGGTTATCTTGGAATCCATGCGAAACGTATGATATAGCTTCAAATACTTGCGATATACATGATTTAGCTTCAACAGCATGCGAAACAAACGAGTTAGCTTCAAAACCGAGCGAAACACATGATTTAGCCTCAAATCAATGCGAAGTAGAAGGCTTAGCTTTGAATAAATGCGAAACAAATGGTTTAGCTTCAAATACTTGTGATATATATGATTTAGCTTCAACAGCATGCGAAACAAACGAGTTAGCTTCAAATCCATGCGAAACACATGATTTAGCTTCAAATCAATGCGAAGTAGGAGGCTTATCTTCGATCCCATGCGATACAAATGGTTTAGCTTCAAATGCTTGTGATATACATGATTTAGCTTCAACAGCATGCGAAACAAATGAGTTATATTCAAATCTATGCGAAACACATGATTTATCTTCAAATCTATGCGAATTAGAAGGGTTATCTTGGAATCCATGCGAAACGTATGATATAGCTTCAAATACTTGTGATATACATGATTCAGCTTCAACAGCATGCGAAACAAACGAGTTAGCTTCAAAACCGAGCGAAACACATGATTTAGCCTCAAATCAATGCGAAGTAGAAGGCTTAGCATCGAATAAATGCGAAACAAATGGTTTAGCTTCAAATACTTGTGATATATATGATTTAGCTTCAACAGCATGCGAAACAAACGAGTTAGCTTCAAATCCATGCGAAACACATGATTTAGCTTCAAATCAATGCGAAACACATGATTTAGCTTCAAATCAATGCGAATTAGAAGGGTTATCTTGGAATCCATGCGAAACGTATGATATAGCTTCAAATACTTGTGATATACATGATTTAGCTTCAACAGCATGCGAAACAAACGAGTTAGCTTCAAATCCATGCGAAACACATGATTTAGCATCAAATCAATGCGAAGTAGGAGGCTGATCATCGAATCCATGCGAAGCAAGTGGTTTAGCTTCAAATACTTGTGATATACATGATTTAGCTTCAACAGCATGCGAAACAAACGAGTTAGCTTCAAATCCATGCGAAACACATGATTTAGCTTCAAATCAATGCGAATTAGAAGGGTTATCTTGGAATCCATGCGAAACGTATGATATAGCTTCAAATACTTGTGATATACATGATTTAGCTTCAACAGCATGCGAAACAAACGAGTTAGCTTCAAATCCATGCGAAACACATGATTTAGCATCAAATCAATGCGAAGTAGGAGGCTGATCATCGAATCCATGCGAAGCAAGTGGTTTAGCTTCAAATACTTGTGATATACATGATTTAGCTTCAACAGCATGCGAAACAAATGAGCTATCTTCAAATCCAAGCGAAACACATGATTTATCTTCAAGTCAATGCGATGTAGAACGCTTGGCTTCAAAACCATGGGAATCACATGGTTTAGCTTCAAACACTTGTGATATGCATGATTTAGCTTCAACTACTAGCGAAAAAGACGAGTTAGCTTCAAATCCAAGCGAAACACATGATTTAGCTTCAAATCAATGCGAATTAGAAGGGTTATCTTCGAATCCATGCGAAACAAATGATATAGCTTCAAATACTTGTGGTATACATGATTTAGCTTCAACAGCATGCGAAACAAACGAGTTAGCTTCAAATCCATGCGAAACACATGATTTAGCATCAAATCAATGCGAAGTAGAAGGCTGATCTTCGAATCCATGCGAAGCAAATGGTTTATCTTCAAATACTTGTGATATACATGATTTAGCTTCAAAAGCATGCGAAACAAACGAGTTAGATTCAAATCCATGCGAAACACATGATTTAGCTTCAAATCAATGCGAAGAAGTAGGCATATCTTCGAATCCATGCGAAACAAATGGATTAGCTTCTTATACTTGTGATATACATGATTTAGCTTCAACAGCATGCGAAATAAACGAGTTAGCTTCAAATCCATGCGAAACACATGATTTAGCTTCAAATCAATGCGAATTAGAAGGGTTATCTTGGAATCCATGCGAAACGTATGATATAGCTTCAAATACTTGTGGTATACATGATTTAGCTTCAACAGCATGCGAAACAAACGAGTTAGCTTCAAATCCATGCGAAACACATGATTTAGCATCAAATCAATGCGAAGTAGAAGGCTGATCTTCGAATCCATGCGAAGCAAATGGTTTATCTTCAAATACTTGTGATATACATGATTTAGCTTCAAAAGCATGCGAAACAAATGAGTTATATTCAAATCCAAGCGAAACACATTATTTATCTTCAAATCTATGCGAATTAGAAGGGTTATCTTGGAATCCATGCGAAACGTATGATATAGCTTCAAATACTTGTGATATACATGATTTAGCTTCAACAGCATGCGAAACAAACGAGTTAGCTTCAAAACCGAGCGAAACACATGATTTAACCTCAAATCAATGCGAAGTAGAAGGCTTAGCTTCGAATAAATGCGAAACAAATGGTTTAGCTTCAAATACTTGTGATATATATGATTTAGCTTCAACAGCATGCGAAACAAACGAGGTAGCTTCAAATCCATGCGAAACACATGATTTAGCTTCAAATCAATGCGAATTAGAAGGTTATCTTGGAATCCATGCGAAACGTATGATATAGCTTCAAATACTTGTGATATACATGATTTAGCTTCAACAGCATGCGAAACAGACGAGATAGCATGAAATCCATGCGAAACACATGATTTAGCATCAAATCAATGCGAAGTAGAAGGCTGATCTTCGAATCCATGCGAAGCAAATGGTTTATCTTCAAATACTTGTGATATACATGATTTAGCTTCAAAAGCATGCGAAACAAACGAGTTAGATTCAAATCCATGCGAAACACATGATTTAGCTTCAAATCAATGCGAAGAAGTAGGCATATCTTCGAATCCATGCGAAACAAATGGATTAGCTTCTTATACTTGTGATATACATGATTTAGCTTCAACAGCATGCGAAATAAACGAGTTAGCTTCAAATCCATGCGAAACACATGATTTAGCTTCAAATCAATGCGAATTAGAAGGGTTATCTTGGAATCCATGCGAAACGTATGATATAGCTTCAAATACTTGTGGTATACATGATTTAGCTTCAACAGCATGCGAAACAAACGAGTTAGCTTCAAATCCATGCGAAACACATGATTTAGCATCAAATCAATGCGAAGTAGAAGGCTGATCTTCGAATCCATGCGAAGCAAATGGTTTATCTTCAAATACTTGTGATATACATGATTTAGCTTCAAAAGCATGCGAAACAAACGAGTTAGATTCAAATCCATGCGAAACACATGATTTAGCTTCAAATCAATGCGAAGAAGTAGGCATATCTTCGAATCCATGCGAAACAAATGGATTAGCTTCTTATACTTGTGATATACATGATTTAGCTTCAACAGCATGCGAAATAAACGAGTTAGCTTCAAATCCATGCGAAACACATGATTTAGCTTCAAATCAATGCGAATTAGAAGGGTTATCTTGGAATCCATGCGAAACGTATGATATAGCTTCAAATACTTGTGGTATACATGATTTAGCTTCAACAGCATGCGAAACAAACGAGTTAGCTTCAAATCCATGCGAAACACATGATTTAGCATCAAATCAATGCGAAGTAGAAGGCTGATCTTCGAATCCATGCGAAGCAAATGGTTTATCTTCAAATACTTGTGATATACATGATTTAGCTTCAAAAGCATGCGAAACAAATGAGTTATATTCAAATCCAAGCGAAACACATTATTTATCTTCAAATCTATGCGAATTAGAAGGGTTATCTTGGAATCCATGCGAAACGTATGATATAGCTTCAAATACTTGTGATATACATGATTTAGCTTCAACAGCATGCGAAACAGACGAGATAGCATGAAATCCATGCGAAACACATGATTTAGCATCAAATCAATGCGAAGTAGAAGGCTGATCTTCGAATCCATGCGAAGCAAATAGTTTAGCTTCAAATACTTGTGATATGCATGATTTAGCTTCAACTACTAGCGAAAAACGAGTTAGCTTCAAATCCAAGCGAAACACATGATTTAGCTTCGAATCCATGCGAAACAAATGATATAGCTTCAAATACTTGTGATATACATGATTTAACTTCAACAGCATCCGAAACAAACGAGTTAGATTCAAATCCATGCGAAACACATGATTTAGCTTCAAATCAATGCGAAGAAGTAGGCATATCATCGAATCCATGCGAAACAAATGGATTAGCTTCTTATACTTGTGATATACATGATTTAGCTTCAACAGCATGCGAAATAAACGAGTTAGCTTCAAATCCATGCGAAACACATGATTTAGCTTCAAATCAATGCGAATTAGAAGGGTTATCTTGGAATCCATGCGAAACGTATGATATAGTTTCAAATACTTGTGGTATACATGATTTAGCTTCAACAGCATGCGAAACAAACGAGTTAGCTTCAAATCCATGCGAAACACATGATTTAGCATCAAATCAATGCGAAGTAGAAGGCTGATCTTCGAATCCATGCGAAGCAAATGGTTTAGCTTCAAATACTTGTGATATACATGATTTAGCTTCAACAGCATGCGAAACAAATGAGTTATATTCAAATCCAAGCGAAACACATGATTTATCTTCAAATCTATGCGAATTAGAAGGGTTATCTTGGAATCCATGCGAAACGTATGATATAGCTTCAAATACTTGTGATATACATGATTCAGCTTCAACAGCATGCGAAACAAACGAGTTAGCTTCAAATCCATGCGAAACACATGATTTAGCATCAAATCAATGCGAAGTAGAAGGCTGATCTTCGAATCCATGCGAAGCAAATGGTTTAGCTTCAAATACTTGTGATATACATGATTTAGCTTCAACAGCATGCGAAACAAATGAGTTATATTCAAATCCAAGCGAAACACATGATTTATCTTCAAATCTATGCGAATTAGAAGGGTTATCTTGGAATCCATGCGAAACGTATGATATAGCTTCAAATACTTGTGATATACATGATTCAGCTTCAACTGCATGCGAAACAAACGAGTTAGCTTCAAAACCAAGCGAAACACATGATTTAGCCTCAAATCAATGCGAAGTAGAAGGCTTAGCTTCGATAAATGCGAACCAAATGGTTTAGCTTCAAATACTTGTGATATGCATGATTTAGCTTCAACTAGTTGCGAAAAAAACGAGTTAGCTTCAAATCCAAGCGAAACACATGATTTAGATTCAAATCAATGCGAATTAGAAGGGTTATCTTCGTATCGATGCGAAACAAATGGTTTAGCTTCAAATACTTGTGATATACATGATTCAGCTTCAACTGCATGCGAAACAAACGAGTTACCTTTAAATCCATGCGAAAGACATGATTTAGATTAAAATCAATGCGAAGTAGAAGGCTTATCTTCGAATCCATGCGAAACAAATGGTTTAGCTTCAAATACTTGTGATATACATGATTTAGCTACAACTGCATGCGAAAAAAACGAGTTAGCTTCAAAACCAAGCGAAACACATGATTTAGACTCAAATCAATGCGAAGTAGAAGGCTTAGCTTCGAATAAATGCGAAACAAATGGTTTAGCTTCAAATACTTGTGATATATATGATTTAGCTTCAACAGCATGCGATACAAACGAGTTAGCTTCAAATCCATGCGAAACACATGATTTAGCTTCAAATCAATGCGAAGTAGGAGGCTTATCTTCGATCCCATCCGATACAAATGGTTTAGCTTCAAATCAATGCGAAGTAGAAGGCTGATCTTCGAATCCATGCGTAACAAATGCTTTAGCTTGAAATACTTGTGATATACATGATTTAGCTTCAACAGCATGCGAAACAAACGAGTTAGCTTCAAATCCATGCGAAACACATGATTTAGCTTCAAATCAATGCGAATTAGAAGGGTTATCTTGGAATCCATGCGAAACGTATGATATAGCTTCAAATACTTGTGATATACATGATTTAGCTTCAACAGCATGCGAAACAAACGAGTTAGCTTCAAAACCGAGAGAAACACATGATTTAGCTTCAAATCAATGCGAAGTAGGAGGCTTATCTTCGATCCCATGCGATACAAATGGTTTAGCTTCAAATACTTGTGATATATATGATTTAGCTTCAACAGCATGCGAAACAAACGAGTTAGCTTCAAATCCATGCGAAACACATGATTTAGCTTCAAATCAATGCGAAACACATGATTTAGCTTCAAATCAATGCGAATTAGAAGGGTTATCTTGGAATCCATGCGAAACGTATGATATAGCTTCAAATACTTGTGATATACATGATTTAGCTTCAACAGCATGCGAAACAAACGAGTTAGCTTCAAATCCATGCGAAACACATGATTTAGCATCAAATCAATGCGAAGTAGGAGGCTGATCATCGAATCCATGCGAAGCAAGTGGTTTAGCTTCAAATACTTGTGATATACATGATTTAGCTTCAACAGCATGCGAAACAAATGAGCTATCATCAAATCCAAGCGAAACACATGATTTATCTTCAAGTCAATGCGATGTAGAACGCTCGGCTTCAAAACCATGGGAATCACATGGTTTAGCTTCAAATACTTGTGATATGCATGATTTAGCTTCAACTACTAGCGAAAAAGACGAGTTAGCTTCAAATCCAAGCGAAACACATGATTTAGCTTCAAATCAATGCGAATTAGAAGGGTTATCTTCGAATCCATGCGAAACAAATGATATAGCTTCAAATACTTGTGATATACATGATTTAACTTCAACAGCATCCGAAACAAACGAGTTAGATTCAAATCCATGCGAAACACATGATTTAGCTTCAAATCAATGCGAAGAAGTAGGCATATCTTCGAATCCATGCGAAACAAATGGATTAGCTTCTTATACTTGTGATATACATGATTTAGCTTCAACAGCATGCGAAATAAACGAGTTAGCTTCAAATCCATGCGAAACACATGATTTAGCTTCAAATCAATGCGAATTAGAAGGGTTATCTTGGAATCCATGCGAAACGTATGATATAGCTTCAAATACTTGTGGTATACATGATTTAGCTTCAACAGC